>NC_051308.1:1594676-1894676 GCF_015220235.1 Choloepus didactylus | reverse complement strand
TGGTGGTGGTGGTGGGTGGCGTATGAGAATCCTGTATTTTATGCATGATTGTTCTGTAAACCCGTAACTTCTTTAATAAAAAAAAAAAAGGTGACTAGAAATTGGTGCAGAAGTAAGGAGAGCAGAAATTGTTGACTGGTAGGCTCTATTATAGCATCTCCAGAAGTATCTACAATCTCTGTTCTAGGAGTCAGTTGAGAACCTACAGGTCTCAATGATCATAAACTGATTTTTCTTAAACTCCCTGTCTTCTGGCACCTCACATTTACCCACTGCTATGCCTGGTACCGGAGTCCAGACTTCTCTAGTTCCATATTTTCAGGGAATGAACTTCCCGTCTCCTGAGGAAGTGGGGGAGGAGAGGGTACCTGGCTGCTCTAGTTGGGGCTAGAGATTAGGGCTAAACGTTCCTCATACAGTCTCAAGCAGCAGCTCTTCTTTTCAGATCCATGCTTTACCTCTGATTTCCAAGGTCCTGATGCCTCCAATTCCTAAGCCTTTTTGGAGTTCTACAGAGTAAACTGCTTCTGTGTTGGTATCTCCCTCCGCAGTCTCTCTGTTTTCAGCTTCTTCCACACTCCTGAATCAGTTATTATTCCAATTTATACAGTTCAGGATTGCAGGTATAATCTCCTATTTTCACTGTGTACGGAGTTTGTGTTTCTATTTCTTGTTTTCCTAGTTGTTTGGGGATAACAGCCAAGAGGAGGAATAAGCACCTTTACTCTGCTATCTTAAACTGGAAAGCCTCTTCAGAACATTCATCTTTAAATTTAATCAGATGAATACAGACCCTTATAACAATTCCACAGGCTACTGCAATGTTTAAATCATACTGAGCTATACAAGAAATAGCCTTTGAGGTCATCTCAGGATCTCAAGCAAGGAAGATGAACCCAGACCTGCCTCTTCATTTAAACAGGGCTCTATTTCAGATTTTAACTGTTCAGACGTGGGTATAAATATTAAACTAAGAAAAGTTAAAGAACCACCAGTTGTGTATTCATATGAGAAAATTCATTGACCTGTTCATTTACAACTTATAACATTTTCTACACTATGTTAACACGTCAACGAAAATATTTTTTTAACAGATAAGCAAAAGGGCCAGAAAGAGTAAGTGATTTTCCCAAGATCATCCAACCAGTTAGGAGCAAGCCAATGACCAGGACCAATTCCCCAACTTTCAGCTTCACATAAATGACCTAAATATGCAAATAAGACGCCTTTCCAAGTTAGGGAGTAGATAAGACTGGGCAGAAGAGACAGTGTCCCTTTCAGCCCCCAGTCACTTAGTTGAGAACTATTTAACAGTTATCTGTAACAGACACCTAAAATTTCAGTGAATTCAGCCAAGGATTAACAACTGACCCAAGTTTATCACAGTTTTACTAAAATGAAAAATTAATATTGTATTTAAACATTTCCTTGACTGTATAGTATATGATACTGGAATATCCTCACCTCTCATTGCATACTATGCAAATCCTACTATTCTTTAAGATTCAGTTCAAGCTCTATCCCTGAATGAAGTCTCTTTGTCTATTCTATACAAAATTCTCTCCCTCCTTGAATCCTGCAGTGCCTATTTTCTTTTCCATTCAGTATCTAACATATGCTAATGACATGTTATCATATCATTAACTTCCATATTATATATACAACACATCTCTTCTAGAATATAAGCTTTGTGAGGGTCAGATGTATGACAAATATTTCCTGGCATCTCCTGTGTACCTAACATAGTTTTGATTATTCTGGTACTGAATAGAAAGTCAAACTGATTATCAGGTCATGAACTTTAGAGGGATTTCCAAAGTCTACTGTTGTTCTAGTTCTTAGCTGGATCAAATACTGCTTGAAATAAGACAGAGGGGTTTAGGAATTTTCATGTCATTTACGTAACTGCTGCATACGTTTAAAAAAAAAAGAAAAAAAAAGGTAACTGTAACCAAAATACACCACATAAAATCTATATTTTCAATGTCTCCTGATAGTCATTTCTATATAAGTCTTTTAGGGTTTTTAGTTGAATGAAGCATACAAACAGAAATATAAAAAAACAACTCACTGCCTGGGGCACAGTTGGGGCTGCTGCTCCTACATGAATAGCATCATAAGGAGCTTCTTCAGTATATCCCATTCTTCCATCCCCCACTGAAAGAAAAATAGTTATGATTTAAAAACCTGTTCAGATAGTCTTACCTAGAATAAAGAATTATACTATTAGAGGTATGCAATGGGAAAAGGACAGATTTTCCAACAAATGGTGTGGAACAACTGGATATTCATATGGAAAAATACATAATTGAACTCCTGCCTCATACATATGTAAAAATCAACTGCAGGAAGATCAAAGACCTCAATATGAAAAATGAAACTAATCAAGTTTCTAAAAGATAATATAGGGAAATATTTTCATGACCTCCGGGTGGTCTTAAGCAGGGCACAGAAAGTATTGGAATAAATTGGTAAGACTATTCTAAAATTAAGAATTTTATTTATCAAAGGCACTGTTAAGAGAGTAAAAGGGAATACTATGGAGTAGAAGAAAATATTTACAATATATAAAAACAAAAGGCTAGTCTCCAGAGTCTTTTAAATCAAAGAAAAATGCAGACAACCTAATACCTGAATAGGAACTTCACAAAAGTGGAAATCCAAATGGCCAAACATATGAAACCGTGTTCAACCTCACTGGGTAACAGGAAAATGCAAAAGTAAAATAAAAAAGGTATTTCTATTTCCTCACTAGATGAGCAAGAAAAGTCTGACAATACCAAGTGCTGGGAAGATGTGGAATCGTAGGGACACTCATTCATTGCTGCTGTGCATGTAAACTGGTTCAAACTGGCAGTATTTATGGCCATCCTATGATTCTGCAATTATCCTCCTAACTATATACTTTACAGAAGTGAGTGCTTCTACAATGAGTATATACATGTACCAGGACTTATGTACAAATATGTTCATGGTAGCACTATGAATATCCCTAAACTAGAAACAACCCTAAAATGCATCTGCAGTAGAATTAATAAACAAATTTTGGCAATATTAATACCAATTAATATAATACTAATACAATTAATACAATGGAATACTACAAGCAAAGAAAATTAACTACATGCAAAAGATGGATGACTCTTACAAACACAACAAATGAAAGAAGTCATTCACCAGAGAATATATAATGTATGGTTTCATTTCTATAGTGTTCAAAAAAGGTAAAATTAAACATCATTTATAGATTTGCATTAAGCAGTAAATGCATGAAAGTCAGAATACTGGTTACTACTAGGGAGAAGGGAGAGAGATAGGATCAGGCAGAAGTAAGCAAGGAATTTCCAAAGTGCTAAAACTGTTCCATTTCTTGATCAGCATGTGACAACACACGTTTTGTTTTACAATTTAAGCTTTACATTTATGTTTCAGGCACTTTTTGTATGTCTGTTATATTTCACAATGTAAGATGTGTTCACACAGAAATATATCCACTATATATTGCTGAGTAAAAAAAAAAAACAAACTACAGAACAATAGGTATAATATAAATCCGCTTTAAAACCTGTGTGTAGGGGAAGATGGCAGAGCAGGTGAGGCAAGAACAAGCTACTCCTCCGTGAAAGAAACCAGAGAGGGGCCAGAGGACACCCAGGATCCGGTTTTGGAGTGTGACCAGCCATAGAGGGTCCCCCACAGTATGTGGAGGGGATGTGGACATAAACATGAGAGACAGTGACTCAAGGGACAGTGTGAGTTTGGTGAGGTCCACCTCCAGGGCTGGCAGCAGTGAGATGACCTCCAGACAAGGGAGTCAGCAGAGACTCTGCACTCCCATACACCTACCCTGGCAATTAGCTGGGGAGGTGATCCTCAAAACCCAGAAGGCTGGGAGCTTCTGTGAGGGAACCTGGGAGGCAGTGTTTCCTCTCCCCTGATGAAAATCCAGGGTTTGCACCAGCAAGAGGCAGGGAAAGGAGAAGGAGCGCATCAGGAGCCCCTGCCATACCTCAGAGATTCACAGGCGCACGGCAAGCAGGGAGCTGGGCACGTCTAATCTGCAGGGTGCCTTTCAGTGGACTCCCTGCCTCACTGCCCAGGGCCCACATTGCAGCCCCAGGGCAGGCAGTCCCCAGTGCACATGCAGAACCGTTGCACTGATTGGTTCCCCATCCAGTTTGGACTCCACCCAGCACACAGGGGAAGTTTGAGGAAGACCACGTGAGAACGCCACCTGCTGGTAGGATGGGGAAACTGCACTTCGGCAAGTTGTAGCTCTCCCAAATTATCTATAAATGCTCAAAAAATCCTGCATTTCCTAAAATAACCTTATCAAGACAAGCAAATGACCTGAAGCCAACAGAAAATCACAAAGCACTTGAAGAATCTAGAAGATATGGACAAGCTAAACAAAATTAAAAAGCTGGAAGAGACCTAAAATTTAGAGAAATTAATTAAAGAAGTAAAAACAATTCTCCAAAACAACTTCAGTGAGATGCCTAAAGAAATAAAGGATGTCAAGAAGATTCTAGAAGAGCATAAAGAAGAAGGTGAAAGAGCAAATATTAAAAAATAGATCTTATGGAAATAAAACACACTGGATCAAATTAAAAATATACTAGAGACACACAACGGCAGATATAAGGAGGCAGAAGAAACAAAAGGTGAACTAGAAGACAGGGCAATCGAACGCAAAACACACGAAAGAACAAATGATGAAAAAAACAAAAAATTTGAAATGGATCTTGGAGAAATGATGGACAACAGGAAGCAAACAAATATAAGAAACACTGGTGTCCCAGAAAGAGAAGGGACAGGTAAAGGGCTAGAAAGAGTGTTTCAAGAAATAGTTGGGAAAAACCTCCCAACCCTTCTAAACGACATACATATGCAAATCAAAGATGCCCAAGGAACTTCAAATAGAATAAATCCAAATAAACCTACTACGACACATATACTGATTATACTGTCAAATGCTGGAGAGGAGGAGAAATTTCTGAAAGCACCAAGAGAAAAGCAATTCACCATAAACAATTGTGCCAGATTGAATTTATTATGTCCCCCCAAATGCCATTATCTTTGATGTAATCTTGTGTGGGTGGACCTAATTCTTTGAGTGTTCCCATGGAGATGCGCCCCACCCAACTGTGGGTGATGACTCTGATTGGATAATTTCCATGGAGGTGTTGGCCTGCCCAATGGGTGTGTCTGAATTAAATTACTGGAGCACTATATAAGATCAGACAGCAGGAGCAAGCTGCTATAGCCAAGGGACAATCTGAAGAAAGCACAGGAGCTGCACATGAGAGACAGTTTTAAGACGGTCATTGAAACCAGACTCTTGCTCCGGAGAAGCTAAGAGAGGACAAATGCCCGAAGAGCAACTAAAAGTGACATTTTTGAAGAACTGCAGTCTAGAGAGGAACATCCTGGGAGAAAGCCATTTTGAAACCAGAAATCTGGAGCAGATGCCAGCCACATGCCTTCCCAGCTAACAGAGGTTTTCCAGACACCATTGGCCATCCTCCACTGAAGGTACCCGATTGCTGATGTGTTACCTTGGACACTTTACGGCCTTTAGACTGTAACTGTGTCACCAAATAAACCCCCTTTTTATAAAAGCCAATCCATCTCTGGTGATTTACATTCCAGCAGCATTAGCAAACAAGAACAATGGAAACAAAATAAAACTAAGTACTGACTACTCAGTGGGCACCATGGAAGAAAGGTGGCAGTGGTATGACATATTTAAGATTCTGAAAGAGAAAAATTGCCAGCCTAGTATTCTGCATCCAGCAAACCTCTCCTTCAAAATTGAGGAAGAGTTAAAAATTTTCAGACACAAATGCTGAGAGAATTTGTATAAAAAGAAACCTGGAGGCGGGGCAAGATGGCAGACTGGTGACCTGTAAGTTTTAGTTACTCCTCCAGGAAAGTAGGTAGAAAGCCAGGAACTGCGTGGACTAGACACCACAGAGCAATCTGTCTTTGGGCATACTTCATACAACACTCATGAAAATGTCGAACTGCTGAGATCAGCGAAATCTGTAAGTTTTTGCGGCCAGGGAACCCGTGCCCCTCCCTGCCAGGCTCAGTCCGTGGAAGGAGGGGCTATCAGCTCCGGGAAGGAGAAGGGAGAACTGCAGTGGCAGCCCTTATCGGAAACTCATTCTACTCATCCATACTCCAACCATAGATAGACTGAGACCAGACACCAGAGAATCTGAGAGCAGCCAGCCCAGCAGAGAGGAGACAGGCATAGAAAAAAAAAAACAACATGAAAAACTCCAAAATAAAAGCAGAGGATTCTTGGAGTTCTGGTGAACACAGAAAGGGGAAGGGCGGAGCTCAGGCCTTGAGGCGCATATGCAAATCCCGAAGAAAAGCTGATCTCTCTGCCCTGTGGACCTTTCCTTAATGGCCCTGGTTGCTTTGTCTATTAGCATTTCAATAACCCATTAGATCTCTGAGGAGGGCCCCTATTTTTTTTTTTTTCTTTTAATTTTTTTTAATCCTTTTTTCTTTTTCTAAAACAATTACTCTAAGAAGCCCAATACAGAAAGCTTCAAAGAATTGCAATTTGGGCACGTCAAGTCAAGAGCAGAACTAAGAGAGCTCTGAGACAAAAGGCAATAATCCAGTGGCTGAGAAAATTCACTAAACACCACAACTTCCCAAGAAAAGGGGGGTGTCCGCTCACAGCCACCATCCTGGTGGACAGGAAACACTCCTGCCCATTGCCAGCCCCATAGCCCAGAGCTGCCCCAGACAACCCAGTGTGATGGAAGTGCTTCAAATAACAGGCACACACCACAAAACTGGGCGTGGACATTAGCCTTCCCTGCAACCTCAGCTGATTGTCCCAGAGTTGGGAAGGTGGAGCAGTGTGAATTAACAAAGCCCCATTCAGCCATCATTTCAGCAGACTGGGAGCCTCCCTACACAGCCCAGCAGCCCAGAACTGCCCTGGGGGGACGGCACTCACCTGTGACATAGCACAGTCATCCCTCAACAGAGGAACCGGGGTGCACAGCCTGGAAGAAGGGCCCACTTGCAAGTCTCAGGAGCCATATGCCAATACCAAGGACTTGTGGGTCAGTGGCAGAGACAAACTGTGGCAGGACTGAACTGAAGGATCAGACTATTGCAGCAGCTTTAAAACTCTAGGATCACCAGGGAGATTTGATTGTTAGGGCCACCCCCCCCTCCCCAACTGCCCAGAAACACGCCCCACATACAGGGCAGGCAACACCAACTACACACGCAAGCTTGGTACACCAATTGGGCCCCACAAGACTCACTCCTCCACTCACCAAAAAGGCTAAGCAGGGGAGAACTGGCTTGTGGAGAACAGGTGGCTTGTGGACGCCGCCTGCTGGTTAGTTAGAGAAAGTGTACTCCACGAAGCTGTAGATCTGATAAATTAGAGATAAGGACTTCAATAGGTCTACAAACCCTAAAAGAACCCTATCAAGTTCAGCAAATGCCACGAGGCCAAAAACAACAGAAAATTATAAAGCATATGAAAAAACCAGACGATATGGATAACCCAAGCCCAAGCACCCAAATCAAAAGACCAGAAGAGACACAGCACCTAGAGCAGCTACTCAAACAACTAAAGATGAACAATGAGACCATAGTACGGGAGACAAAGGAAATCAAGAAGACTCTAGAAGAGCATAAAGAAGACATTGCAAGACTAAATAAAAAAATGGATGATCTTATGGAAATTAAAGAAACTGTTGACCAAATTAAAAAGATTCTGGACACTCATAGTACAAGACTAGAGGAAGTTGAACAACTAATCAGTGACCTCGAAGATGACAGAATGGAAAATGAAAGCATAAAAGAAAGAATGGGGAAAAAAATTGAAAAAATCTAAATGGACCTCAGGGATATGATAGATAATATGAAACGTCCAAATATAAGACGCATTGGTGTCCCAGAAGGGGAAGAAAACGGGTAAAGGTCTAGGAAGAGTATTCAAAGAAATTGTTGGGGAAAACTTCCCAAATCTTCTAAACAACATAAATACACAAATCATAAATGCTCAGCGAACTCCAAATAGAATAAATCCAAATAAACCCACTCCGAGACATATACTGATCACACTGTCAAACACAGAAGAGAAGGAGCAAGTTCTGAAAGCAGCAAGAGAAAAGCAATTCACCACATACAAAGGAAACAGCATAAGACTAAGTAGTGACTACTCAGCAGCCACCATGGAGGTGAAAAGGCAGTGGCACGATATATTTAAAATTCTGAGTGAGAAAAATTTCCAGCCAAGAATACTTTATCCAGCAAAGCTCTCCTTCAAATTTGAGGGAGAGCTTAAATTTTTCACAGACAAAGAAATGCTGAGGGAATTTGCTAACAAGAGACCTGCCCTACTGGAGATACTAAAGGGAGCCCTACAGACAGAGAAACAAAGACAGGACAGAGAGACTTGGAGACAGGTTCAGTACTAAAGAGATTCGGTATGGGTACAATAAAGGATATTAATAGAGAGAGGGAAAAATGTGGCAAACATAAACCAAAGGATAAGATGGCCGATTCAAGAAATGCCTTCACGGTTATAACGTTGAATGTAAATGGATTAAACTCCCCAAGTAAAAGATATAGATTCGCAGAATGGATCAAAAAAAATGAACCATCAATATGTTGCATACAAGAGACTCATCTTAGACACGGGGACACACAGAAACTGAAAATGAAAGGATGGAAAAAAATATTTCATGCAAGCTACAGCCAAAAGAAAGCAGGTGTAGCAATATTAATCTCAGATAAAATAGACTTCAAATGCAGGGATGTTTTGAGAGAAAAAAGAAGGCCACTACATACTAATAAAAGGGGCAATTCAGCAAGAAGAAATAACAATCGTAAATGTCTATGCACCCAATCAAGGTGCCACAAAATACATGAGAGAAACACTGGCAAAACTAAAGGAAGCAATTGATGTTTCCACAATAATTGTGGGAGACTTCAACACATCACTCTCTCCTATAGATAGATCAACCAGACAGAAGACCAATAAGGAAATTGAAAACCTAAACAATCTGATAAATGAATTAGATTTAACAGACATATACAGGACATTACATCCCAAATCACCAGGATACACATACTTTTCTAGTGTTCATGGAACTTTCTCCAGAATAGATCATATGCTGGGACATAAAACAAGCCTCAATAAATTTAAAAAGATTGAAATTATTCAAAGCACATTCTCTGACCACAATGGAATACAATTAGAAGTCAATAACCATCAGAGATTTAGAAAATTCACAAATACCTGGAGGTTAAACATCACACTCCTAAACAATCAGTGGGTTAAAGAAGAAATAGCAAGAGAAATTGCTAAATATATAGAGACGAATGAAAATGAGAACACAACATACCAAAACCTATGGGATGCAGCAAAAGCAGTGCTAAGGGGGAAATTTATAGCACTAAACGCATATATTAAAAAGGAATAAAGAGCCAAAATCAAAGAACTAATGGATCAACTGAAGAAGCTAGAAAATGAACAGCAAACCAATCATAAACCAAGCAGAAGAAAAGAAATAACAAGGATTAAAGCAGAAATAAATGACATAGAGAACAAAAAAACAATAGAGAGTCTTGCAATATCTTCTTTATGCTCTTCTAGGGTCTTCTTGATTTCCTTTATCTCCCGTACTATGGTCTCATTGTTCATCTTTAGTTCTTTGAGTAGCTGCTCTAGGTGCTGTGTCTCTTCTGGTCTTTTGATTTGGGTGCTTGGGCTTGGGTTATCCATATCGTCTGGTTTTTTCATATGCTTTATAATTTTCTGTTGTTTTTGGCCTCGTGGCATTTGCTGAACTTGATAGGGTTCTTTTAGGATTTGTAGACCAATTGAAGTCCTTATCTCTAATTTATCAGATCTACAGCTTCGTGGAGTACACTTTCTCCAACCAACCAGCAGGTGGCGTCCACGAGCCACCCGCTCTCCACAAGCCAGTTCTCCCCTGCTTAGCCTTTTTGGTGAGTGGGGGAGTGAGTCTTGTGGGGTCCGATTGGTGTACCAAGCTTGCGTGTGTAGAAGGTGTTGCCTGCCCTGTATATGGGGCGTGTTTCTGGGCAGTCAGGGAGGGGGGGGTTGGCTCTAACAATCAAATCTCCCTGGTGATCCTAGAGTTTTAAAGCTGCTGCAATAGTCTAATCCTTCAGTTCAGTCCTGCCACAGTTTGTCTCTGCCACTGACCCACAAGTCCTTGGTATTGGCGTATGGCTCCTGAGACTTGCAAGTGGGCCCCTCTTCCAGGCCGTGCACCCCGGGTCCTCTGTTGAGGGATGACTGTGCTATGTCACAGGTGAGTGCCGTCCCCCCAGGGCAGTTCTGGGCTGCTGGGCTGTGTAGGGAGGCTCCCAGTCTGCTGAAATGATGGCTGAATGGGGCTTTGTTAATTCACACTGCTCTACCTTCCCAACTCTGGGACAATCAGCTGAGGTTGCAGGGAAGGCTAATGTCCACGCCCAGTTTTGTGGTGTGTGCCTGTTATTTGAAGCACTTCCGTCACACTGGGTTGTCTGGGGCAGGTCTGGGCTATGGGGTTGGCGACGGGCAGGAGTGTTTCCTGTCCACCAGGATGGTGGCGGTGAGCGGACACCCCCCTTTTCTTGGAAAGTTGCGGTGTTTAGTGAATTTTCTCAGCCACTGGATTATTGCGTTTTGTCTCAGAGCTCTCCTAGTTCTGCTGTTGACTTGACCTGCCAAACAGCAAGTCTTTGAAGCTTTCTGTATTGGGCTTCTTAGAGTAATTGTTTTAGAAAAAGAAAAAAGGATAAAAAAAAACGGGCCCTCCTCAGAGATCTAATGGGTTATTGAAATGCTAAGAGACAAAGCAACCAGGGCCATTAAGGAAAGGTCCACAGGGCAGAGAGATCAGCTTTTCTTCGGGATTTGCATATGCGCCTCAGGGCCCTTCCCCTTTCTATGTTCACCAGAACTCCAAAAATCCTCCGCTTTTATTTTGGAGTTTTCGTGTTGTTTTTTTTCTATCTTGCATATATAAAGAAATCCTACAACTCAATGACAATAGTACAGTCGGCCCAATTATAAAATGGGCAAAAGATATGAAAAGACAGTTCTCTGAAGAGGAAATACAAATGGCCAAGAAACACATGAAAAAATGTTCAGCTTCACTAGCTATTAGAGAGATGCAAATTAAGACCACAATGAGATACCATCTAACACCGGTTAGAATGGCTGCCATTAAACAAACAGGAAACTACAAATGCTGGAGGGGATGTGGAGAAATTGGGACTCTTATTCACTGTTGGTGGGACTGTATAATGGTTCAGCCACTTTGGAAGTCAGTCTGGCAGTTCCTTAGAAAACTAGATATAGAGTTACCATTCGACCCAGCAATTGCACTTCTCAGTATATACCCGGAAGATCGGAAAGCAGTGACACGAACAGATATCTGCACGCCAATGTTCATAGCAGCGTTATTCATAATCGCCAAAAGATGGAAACAACCCAAATGTCCTTCAACAGATCAGTGGATAAATACAATGTGGTATATACACACGATGGAATACTACGCGGCAGTAAGAAGGAACGATCTCGTGAAACATATGACAACATGGATGAACCTTGAAGACATAATGCTAAGCGAAATAAGCCAGGCACAAAAAGAGAAATATTATATGCTACCACTAATGTGAACTTTGAAAAATATAAAACAAATGGCTTACAATGTAGAATGTAGGGGAACTAGCAATAGAGAGCAATTAAGGAAGGGGGAACAATAATCCAAGAAGAACAGATAAGCTATTATAACGTTCTGGGGATGCCCAGGAATGACTATGGTCTGTTAATTTCTGATGGATATAGTAGGAGCAAGTTCACAGAAATGTTGCTATATTAGGTAACTTTCTTGGGGTAAAGTAGGAACATGTTGGAAGTTAAGCAGTTATCTTAGGTTAGTTGTCTTTTTCTTACTCCCTTGTTATGGTCTCTTTAAAATGTTCTTTTATTGTATGTTTGTTTTCTTTTTAACTTTTTTTTCATACAGTTGATTTAAAAAAGAAGGGAAAGTTAAAAAAAAAAAAAAAAACAAGGAAAAAAAAAAGATGCAGTGCCCCCTTGAGGAGCCTGTGGAGATTGCAGGGGTATTCACCTACCCCACCTCCATGGTTGCTAACATGACCACAGACATAGGGGACTGGTGGTTTGATGGGTTGAGCCCTGTACCATAAGTTATACCCTTGGGAAGACAGTTGGTGCAAAGGAGAGGCTACGCCTCCCTATATTTGTGCCTAAGAGTCTCCTCCTGAATGCCTCTTTGTTGCTCAGATGTGGCCCTCTCTCTCTGGCTAAGCCAACTTGAAAGGTGAAATCACTGCCCTCCCCCCTACGTGGGATCAGACACCCAGGGGAGTGAATCTCCCTGGCAACGTGGAATATGACTCCCGGGGAGGAATGCAGACCCGGCATCGTGGGACGGAGAACATCTTCTTGACCAAAAGGGGGATGTGAAAGGAAATGAAATAAGCTTCAGTGGCAGAGAGAATCCAAAAGGAGCTGAGAGGTCACTCTGGTGGGCACTCTTACGCACACTTTAGACAACCCTTTTTAGGTTCTAAAGAATTGGGGTAGCTGGTGGTGGATACCTGAAACTATCAAACTACAACCCAGAACCCATGAATCTCGAAGACAGTTGTATAAAAATGTAGCTTATGAGGGGTGTCAATGGGATTGGGAAAGCCATAAAGACCACACTCCACTTTGTCTACTTTATGGATGGATGAGTAGAAAAATAGGGGAAGGAAACAAACAGACAAAGGTACCCAGTGTTCTTTTTTACTTCAATTGCTCTTTTTCACTCTAATTATTATTCTTGTTATTCTTGTGTGTGTGCTAATGAAGGTGTCAGGGATTGATTTGGGTGATGAATGTACAACTATGTAATGGTACTGTGAACAATCGAAAGTACGATTTGTTTTGTATGACTGCGTGGTATGTGAATATATTTCAATAAAATGAAGATTAAAAAAAAAAAACAAAAAGACATAATGCTGAGCAAAATAAGCCAGGCACAAAAAGAGAGATATTGTACGTTACCACTAATGTGAATTCTGTGAAAAATGTACAATGTTTTATACTGTAGAATGTAGGGGACCTAGAGATACCAATTAGTGGAGGGGGAATGATAATCTAATAAGAACAGATAAACTATGGAGGGTAATCTCAATGTTATGGGAATGCTCAGGAATGATTATGGTTTGTAAACTTTCTTGGATATAGTAAGATCATGTTGGAAGCAATAGAGTTATTTTAGGTTTTTTTTTCCCTTATTCCTTTGTTTCCTTAGGGGTTGTTAATTTTCTTGGGGTATGGTAGGAACATGTTGGAAGCAATGTAGTTATTTTAGATTATTTGTTTTTCTTACTCCTCTGTTTGGACATGGTTTATTAATTTTCTTGGGGTATGGTAGGAACATATTGGAAGCAAAGTAATTATTTTAGGTTATTTGTTTTCCTTAATCCATTGCTTTGTTTGAAATGTTGTGGGGTTTTCTTGGTTGTTGTTTGCCTGTTTGTTTTTAATTTTTTGATAAACAAAGTTAAAAAATTGAAAAAAAATCAGTAGAAAAATGGGAGTAAAAACTAAATGACAAATAGGGTGGGATGGGGGGATGGTTTGGGTATTCTCTTTTCACTTTTATTTTTTATTCTTATTCTGATTCTTTCTGATGTAAGGAAAATGTTCAGAAATAGATTGTGGTGATGAACGCATAACTATATGATCATACTGTGAACAGTTGATTGTATACCATGGATGACTGTATGGTTTGTGAATATATTTCAATAAAACTGAATTTAAAAAAAAAAAAAAAAAATAGAGAGGATAAATATCACCAAAAGTTGGTTCTTTGAGAAGATCAACAAGACTGACAAGCCCCTAGCTAGACTGACAAAATCAAAAAGAGAGAAGACCCATATAAAAAAAATAATGAATGAAAAAGGTGACATAACTGCAGATCCTGAAGAAATTAAAAAAATTATAGGAGGATACTATGAACAACTGTATGGCAACAAACTGGATAATGTAGAGGAAATGGACAATTTCCTGGAAACATATGAACAACCTAGACTGACCAGAGAAGAAATAGAAGACCTCAACCAACCCATCACAAGCAAAGAGATCCAATCAGTCATCAAAAATCTTCCCACAATTAAATGTCCAGGGCCAGATGGCTTCACAGGGGAATTCTACCAAACTTTCCAGAAAGAACTGACACCAATCTTACTCAAACTCTTTCAAAACATTGAAGAAAATGGAACACTACCTAACTCATTTTATGAAGCTAACATCAATCTAATACCCAAACCAGGCAAAGATGCTACAAAAAAGGAAAACTACCGGCCAATCTCCCTAATGAATACACATGCAAAAATCCTCAACAAAATACTTCCAAATCGAATCCAAAGACACATTAAAAAAATCATACTCCATGACCAAGTGGGGTTTATTCCAGGCATGCAAGGATGGTTCAACATAAGAAAATCAATCAATGTATTACAACACATTAAAAACTCGAAAGGGAAAAATCATTGATCATCTCAATAGATGCTGAAAAAGCATTTGACAAAATCCAACATCCCTTTTTGATAAAAACACTTCAAAAGGTAGGAATTGAAGGAAACTTCCTCAACATGATAAAGAGCATATATGAAAAACCCACAGCCAGCATAGTACTCAATGGTGAGAGACTGAAAGCCTTCCCTCTAAGATCAGGAACAAGACAAGGATGCCCGCTGTCACCACTGTTATTCAACATTGTGCTGGAAGTGCTAGCCAGGGCAATCCGGCAAGACAAAGAAATAAAAGGCATCCAAATTAGAAAAGAAGAAGTAAAACTGTCATTGTTTGCAGATGATATGATCTTATATCTAGAAAACCCTGAGAAATCGACGATACAGCTACTAGAGCTAATAAACAAATTTAGCAAAGTAGCGGGATACAAGGTTAATGCACATAAGTCAGTAATGTTTCTATATGCTAGAAATGAACAAACTGAAGAGACACTCAAGAAAAAGATACCATTTTCAATAGCAACTAAAAAAATCAAGTACCTAGGAATAAACTTAACCAAAGATGTAAAAGACCTATACAAAGAAAACTACATAACTCTACTAAAAGAAATAGAAGGGGACCTTAAAAGATGGAAAAATATTCCATGTTCATGGATAGGAAGACTAAATGTCATTAAGATGTCAATTCTACCCAAACTCATCTACAGATTCAATGCAATCCCAATCAAAATTCCAACAACCTACTTTGCAGACTTGGAAAAGCTAGTTATCAAATTTATTTGGAAAGGGAAGATGCCTCGAATTGCTAAAGACACTCTAAAAAAGAAAAACGAAGTGGGAGGACTTACACTCCCTGACTTTGAAGCTTATTATAAAGCCACAGTTGCCAAAACAGCATGGTACTGGCACAAAGATAGACATATAGATCAATGGAATCGAATTGAGAATTCAGAGACAGACCCTCAGATCTATGGCCGACTGATCTTTGATAAGGCCCCCAAAGTCACCGAACTGAGCCATAATGGTCTTTTCAACAAATGGGGCTGGGAGAGTTGGATATCCATATCCAAAAGAATGAAAGAGGACCCCTACCTCACCCCCTACACAAAAATTAAATCAAAATGGACCAAAGATCTCAATATAAAAGAAAGTACCATAAAACTCCTAGAAGATAATGTAGAAAAACATCTTCAAGACCTTGTATTAGGTGGCCACTTCCTAGACTTTACACCCAAAGCACAAGCAACAAAAGAGAAAATAGATAAATGGGAACTCCTCAAGCTTAGAAGTTTCTGCAGCTCAAAGGAATTTCTCAAAAAGGTAAAGAGGCAGCCAACTCAATGGGAAAAAATTTTTGGAAACCATGTATCTGACAAAAGACTGATATCTTGCATATATAAAGAAATCTTACAACTCAATGACAATAGTACAGTCGGCCCAATTATAAAATGGGCAAAAGATATGAAAAGACAGTTCTCTGAAGAGGAAATACAAATGGCCAAGAAACACATGAAAAAATGTTCAGCTTCACTAGCTATTAGAGAGATGCAAATTAAGACCACAATGAGATACCATCTCACACCGATTAGAATGGCTGCCATTAATCAAACAGGAAACTACAAATGCTGGAGGGGATGTGGAGAAATTGGAACTCTTATTCATTGTTGGTGGGACTGTATAATGGTTCAGCCACTCTGGAAGTCAGTCTGGCAGTTCCTCAGAAAACTAGATATAGAGTTACCATTCGATCCAGTGATTGCACTTCTCGGTATATACCCGGAAGATCGGAAAGCAGTGACACGAACAGATATCTGCACGCCAATGTTCATAGCAGCATTATTCACAATTGCCAAAAGATGGAAACAACCCAAATGTCCTTCAACAGATGAGTGGATAAATAAAATGTGGTATATACACACGATGGAATACTACGCGGCAGTAAGAAGGAACGATCTCGTGAAACATATGACAACATGGATGAACCTTGAAGACATAATGCTGAGTGAAATAAGCCAGGCACAAAAAGAGAAATATTATATGCTACCACTAATGTGAACTTTGAAAAATGTAAAACAAATGGTTTATAATGTAGAATGTAGGGGAACTAGCAATAGAGAGCAATTAAGGAAGGGGGAATAATAATCCAAGAAGAACAGATAAGCTATTTAATGTTCTGGGGATGCCCAGGAATGACTATGGTCTGTTAATTTCTGATGGATATAGTAGGAGCAAGTTCACAGAAATGTTGCTATATTAGGTAACTTTCTTGGGGTAAAGTAGGAACATGTTGGAAGTTAAGCAGTTATCTTAGGTTAGTGGTCTTTTTCTTACTCCCTTGTTATGGTCTCTTTGAAATGTTCTTTTATTGTATGTTTGTTTTCTTTTTAACTTTTTTTTCATACAGTTGATTTAAAAAATAAGGGAAAGTTAAAAAAAAAAAAAAAGAAAAGAAAAACAAGGAAAAAAAAAAGATGTAGTGCCCCCTTGAGGAGCCTGTGGAGAATGCAGGGGTATTCGCCTACCCCAACTCCATGGTTGCTAACATGACCACAGAAATAGGGGATTGGTGGTTTGATGGGTTGAGCCCTCTACCACAGGTTTTACCCTTGGGAAGACGGTTGCTGCAAAGGAGAGGCTAGGCCTCCCTATGGTTGTGCCTAAGAGCCTCCTCCCGAATGCGTCTTTGTTGCTCAGATGTGGCCCTGTCTCTCTAGCTAAGCCAACTTGAAAGGTGAAATCACTGCCCTCCCCACTACGTGGGATCAGACACCCAGGGGAGTGAATCTCCCTGGCAACGTGGAATATGACTCCCGGGGAGGAATGTAGACCTGGCATCGTGGGACGGAGAACATCTTCTTGACCAAAAGGGGGATGTGAAAGGAAATGAAATAAGCTTCAGTGGCAGAGAGATTCCAAAAGGAGCCGAGAGGTCACTCTGGTGGGCACTCTTATGCACACTTTAGACAACCCTTTTTAGATTCTGAAGAATTGGGGTAGCTGGTGGTGGATACCTGAAACTATCAAGCTACAACCCAGAACCCATGAATCTCGAAGACAGTTGTATAAAAATGTAGCTTATGAGGGGTGACAATGGGATTGGGAAAGCCATAAGGACCACACTCCACTTTGTCTAGTTTATGGATGGATGAGTAGAAAAATAGGGGAAGGAAGCAAACAGACAAAGGTACCCAGTGTTCTTTTTTACTTCAATTGCTCTTTTTCACTCTAATTATTATTCTTGTTATTTTTGTGTGTGTGCTAATGAAGGTGTCAGGGATTGATCTGGGTGATGAATGTACAACTATGTAATGGTACTGTAAACAATCGAAAGTACGATTTGTTTTGTATGACTGCGTGGTATGTGAATATATCTCAATAAAATGAAGATTAAAAAAATAATTAAAAAAAAATAAAGTGTAAAAGCCACTGTTATATCAGAATGTCTAGGTTGGCTTCTGGAAATCCACATTTAACTTTTAAATATTTAGGTATAAAAAAAAAAAAAAAAAAAGAAAATACTGAGAATTCGATCACAAAGCTACTTGAGCTAATGAAAATATTCAACAGTGGCAGGATATAAGATTAATGCACATGAGTCAGTAATAACCTAACCGAAGAGGCAATCAAAGAAACATTCCATTCACAATAGCAACTGAAAAAATAAAATACCTTAGAAATAAACTAACCAAGGACATAAAAACCTCTACGCAGAAATTTACAATACAACACTAAAAGAAATTTAAAAAGGATCTAAATAGGTGGAGAAATATTCCATGCTCATGGATAGAAGACTAAATGTTGTTAAGATGTCAATTCCACCCAAACCGATCTACATATTCAACGCAATTCCAACAACCTACTTAGCAGACTTGGAAAACTTAGTCATCACATTTATTTGGAAGGGAAAAGGGCCTTGAATTGCCAAAAAAAGAACGAAGTGGGAGGACTTACACTTGCAGACTTTGAAGCCTACTATAAAGCTACAGTGGTCAAAATAACATGGTATTAACACAAAGACAGGCATATTGATCAATGGAATCTGAGACTTTGGAAAGACACCCCCAGATCTGTGGTTGACTGATTTTTGATAAGGCCCCCAAATACACAGAACTGGGGCAGTACAGTCTCTTCAACAGATGAGGCTGGGAGAACTGGTTTGGTTTGGTTTGGTTATCACCATCCAAAAGAACGAAAGAGGACCCCACCAAATACCCTTTACAAAAATTAACTCAAAGAGGATCAAAGACCTCAATATAAGAGACAGCTCAGTAAAACTCTTAGAAGAAAACAGGGCAACATCTTCAGGACCTAGTAATAGGAATAACAGACCTTACACCAAAAGCACAAGCAACAAAAGAAAAAATAGATAAATGGGAACTCCTCAAAATCAAAAGCTTCTGTGCCTCAAAAAACTTTGTCAAAAAGGTGAAGAGGCAGCCAACTCAATATATGGAAACTATATATCTGATAAGAGACTGATGTCCTGCATACATAAAGAACTCCAACTCAACAAAAGTACAAACAGTTCAATTATAAAATGGGCAAAAGATATGAAAAGATATAAAAAACACAAGAAAAAATGTTCATCTTCACTAGCTATTAGGGAAATGCAAATGAAAACCACAATGAGATACCATCTCATACCAATAAGAATTGCTGGCATTAAACAAATAAGAAACAATAAATGCTGGAGAGGATGTGGAAAAACTGGAACTCTTATTCATTGCTGGTGGGAATGTATAATGGTATAGCCACCGTGGAAGACAGTTTGGCAGTTTCTCAGAATAACTAGATATTGAATTACCCTACGATCTGGCAATTCTACTTCTCAATAGTGAGAACAGACATTTGTACACTGATGTTCACAGCAGCACTGTTCACAACTGCCAAGAGATGGAAACAATCCAAGTGTCCTTTTATTTGTGGATAAACAAAATTGTGGTATATACATATGATGGAATACTATGCAGCAGTAAGAAGCAACAAAGTCCTGAAACATGGATGGACCTTGAAGATACAATGTTGAGTGAAATAAGTCAGACACAAAACGAGAGATACTTTATGTTAACACTTCTATGAACTCCCTGAACCATGTAAAATCAATGTCTTATCATGTAGAATATTGGGGACCTAGTAATAGACAGAAGATAGTGAGGGGGAATGATAATCTAATATGTTCAGATATGTTAATGATGGTGAATTCAAAGTATGGTAATGGACAGGGATGACGATTATAAGTATCAGAGCTGTACTGAATGCGAATAGGATTGAAAGGGGTTGTTTAAAGGCATGTGTCCCACATATCAACACTACAAGTATAGATAGGTGCTTGGATGATATACTTCTAAGGTATGACACTAGTACAGAGTTGACAACAGAAGGGTACATGGGAAAAATCTACACATTGCATACTAGGGACTATAATTAATACCATACTAGTACTACACAAATAGTATAGAGACAAATAATTAAGGGCTGAAAAGAGCTATGAGGGGTCATGAGAATTGTTTAAAATGGCGAGTGATGAGGATAATACAACTAAGTGATGATAATGTGAGATATGGATGGATTATGGTGGACATAACATATGCTATGTGAACTAAGGAACCCCCTACTTTATAAGTCCAGACCTTGATCTTGAGGCTTTCTCTTGTAAAACTTATGGTTGTAAAAGGGAGGCTAAGCCCACCTATATTTATGCCTAAGAGTCACCTCCAGAGAACCTCTTTTGTGGACTTTCTCCCTCTAAGCCTGTCTGCAAATTAATTCATTACCCTCCCCCTACCCCAACATGGGACAGGACACCCAAGATGAGTCAAGTGACTCTCCCTGGCAATGTGGGACACGGATGAGCCTCATCCTGGCATCGAGAGGTTGAGAATGCTTTTTTGATCAAAAGGGGGGAAAGAAAGGCAATAAAATAAGGTTTCAGTGGTTAAGAGAATTCAAACAGTCAAGAGGCTGTCCTGGAGGTTATTCCTATGCAAGCTTCATCTAGATTTGCCAAATGACCACAGTATGATAACTTAGGGTTCACTGTTTTTGTAGTATATTCCCATGGATTTCTTTTAATTTTATTGTTACCATATATACAATCTATCATTTCCTTTTTTAATCATATTCAGATATGAGGATAATTCAACAGCTTATCAGCTAAATTTGTTTTCCTAACGTGTCATTGTAATGCCTCCTTATCAAAAGTCAAGTCAACAGTAGTCCCAAAAACCCTAAAGAATACCCAGATCCCTATCTGAGATTCTGTAAAAGTTTCACTCACTAAGTTTATTATTCAGAAACTTATCTCCTCCAGAGAACTCCTATGCCAGCTAAGTCCCAAAACCCAGAGGCAAGAGCCTCTTCAAGAACATCAACCAGATGGTCCCCTTTTTCATAGACTAGACACCCCTTTTCAACATGAACAAGTTAGGGTGGTCACTGCCTAGATACCCCTGAAGATTGGAAAAATGATAAAACTAGAGGAAGGGGTAGCTATAGACAAGATGGAATTTAACAAAGCATTATGAATACTGAAACCCTATATACTTTTCTTCTTAGTTGCAAGAGTATTAGAATAGCTAGAAGAAAAGAACTGAAATGGTGGAACTGTAACCCAAAGCATCCTTTAAAATTTGTTCTATAGCTACTTGTTAAATTGAAATTTGAAAGTTATCACCTTTTTTTGTATATATGTTATATTTCACAATAATGAAATAACTGAAACTATGGTACTGTAACTCAAAATATTTTTGGAAATTTCCTATATATCTACTTGTTAAATCATACTTTGAAAGATATTACCTTTTTGCATATGTTATAAGGAAATAACTGAGACTGTGGAACTGTAACCCTTAACATTCTTTGAAGTTTGTTCTCTAACTAGTTGTTAATTTGCATTTGATAAGTTATCACTATTATGCATATATGTTATATTCTACAATTTAAAAAATGATTTAAAAAATTAAAAAATTAAAAAAAAAATCAATTGGCAAAAACAGCAACAAAACCCAAACCTGAATGTACCTGTGTGAGCATACAACTTATTCATACATATAATTTCAGGTCCAGAACACTTAAAAGGGGAAGGAAGGGCTTTCATTTCTATAACTTACATATTTCTGCACTGTCTAAATTTCTTGTAATGGACATTTAATACTTTTACATATATATATATTTTTAAAAGCAATGAAGAAAGAAAACACTCAACATGGGCACTGCTTAAAAGAGTTAATAGTCATGTTAGTCAAGGTCAAGGAGGAACCCAGTATAACACTCAGAGTAATGTTTTTCTTATTTAGTACATAAAAGTCAATGAAGAAAGAGAAACACCCAAAGAGAACTTAAAGAGGACCCACTGAAGCTCAGAGAGGAGGCCACTGGGACCAGAAGCTGAAAGCAACAAAGCCCAGGAGCAAAGGACCAGCAGATGTCAGCCATGTGCCTTCCTATCTGAAAGAGGAACCATGCATGCCAGAGGCCTTTCTTTAGGGAAGGAGAAATTTTAGATGCAGGATCCACAACAAGGCAGCAAAACAAAGTTCTTAACCTGACCTGACATGTCAAGGAGCCTCTGGAGAGGCCCATGTGGTAAGGAACTGAGGCATCCAGCCAACAGCCATCAAGGAATGGGGCCTTCTGCCAATAGCCAAGTAAGAATGCATGGAAGCGGATTATATAGCCTTCATTATGGCTTAAGATGACTGCAGACCCCAGACCACAACTTGAAAGGAATCTCAAGAGACACCCTGGGCCAGATCCACCCAGCTAAGCCATTCCTGAATTTCTGGCCCACAGAAACTGTGAGATAATAAATTTTTTCTGTTTTAAGCTAAAAAAGAAAGGGGGAAAAAAAGTGAATGCAATCATTAGAGCTTTGAGTATTATTTAGTTTGCATGGGGACTTCTAAAAATAAAAATTCTCTAGAGAGGAAGTTTTTTAGTTTTCTGATACTCACCAACCAGTTTCACTCTCCCTGAAGACAAGAGCATTGGATCATCCTTTCTGACATTATTTATTGAGTCATCTACTAGCTCTTTAATATGATCAATTCCTATGACTTTTCCATTAGGACCAACCTGGAAGAGAGGATAATTCAACAGCTTATCAACTAAATTTGTTTTCCTAATGTGTCACTGTAATGATTCCTTATCAACAGTCAAATTCTGCAGTGATAAATCAAACCTAAGGCTCCAATTAGATTGGTAAGCACTCAGTTAATTATAATTTACTAAATATAATTTTCTCAACTATAACCTTCACTGAATAACTATATATGTATATATAAAATCAGAGAAGTTGTAGGCTTACGGAACAATCAAGAATAAAATACAGGATTCTTGTACACCTCCCCACCATGAACAATTGAATTGGTGTGGAAAATTTGTTACAAATCATGATAGCACAGTTTTATAACTGTACTAGTAATTAAAATCCACAGCTTACACTTAGGGTTCTCTGTTTGTATAGTGTATTCCCATGGATTTCTTTTAATTTTATTCTGTTACCATATATACAATCTATCATTTCCCCTTTTAATCATATTCAGATATATATTTCAGTGCTGTTAATTGTGTTCACAGTGTTGGCTACCATCACTACTATCCATTACCAAAACATTTCCATCATTCTGAATAGGAACGCTGTACATTTTAAGCCTTATCTTCCCATTCCCCAACCCTACCCTGTTCTCTGGTAGCCTATATTCTATATTTGATTCTGAGTTTGCTTATTTTAAGTGTTTAAGCCCTGCTGTTTTCCCCTGAACTTTCTGGCCTGCCTTGCAGTGTCTGACCAGGCAGAGCTGAAACTACAGGGTTCCTGTGCTCTCACTTCGCCAGCCAAAATCTGGTTCAGTGTTGGGTTGTGTTCCTCTCTGTATCTGCAGAGGAATCCCACAGCCACCAGTCTGCAGCCATCCACCAGACAAGGACTGGGCCGCATGCTGCTGTTTCCCTCAAGGGTGAGGGATGGGCACCAGGACCCATGGCTAGAATTACAGTCTTTGTCCACATTTTCTCAGACTCTTTGAGTCTCACTGACCTGGGGCTTCAATTGCTCTCCCCTGTCCCCCAGGTGCTCAAAGAGTCAATTCTGCCTGCTACTTGCTGCTTTTGAGACAGAAGTGGATATTGCCATTCTCTCCCTAATCCCTCATTTTGGAAACTCCTCCTTGGTGCTCTTTTGTATTCTAGTCCCCAGAAGCTTAACTCCTGCCATGGATCCCTGTGGGCTTGGATCTCTGTGTCTGGATATGGGTACGGATCTGTCTCACTGCTGTGAGAGATTTTATAGTCTGTCTCTCTGGAGAGAGGCGGGAGGGATCCTGGTCGCTGCCTCTGGGCACTTCCTGAGCTATGTGGGACCAAGTAAGGGGAACGGGAGGGGACTGGCCAGTCTGGGATGGAAGTTTCCCTCCTGATATTTTTCTCTTTTTTTTGATTCAAAGTTTGTGGGATCCATCTCCAGTCTTTACCTTCCTCCAGAGTTTGAACAATTGAGATTTGTCCATTTTCTATGCTGAATCTCTGAGGAAAGGTTTTCAGTAGCTGTCTTATGTCGCCATGTTGATGATGTCACTCCATTTTGAATTAGTATTTGCATAATGTGTGATATAGGGGTCCTCCTTCATTTTATTGGATGTGGATATCCAGTTCTCCCATCACCATTTGTTGAAGAGACTGCTCTTTCTTAGTTGAGTGGCCTTAGGACCCTTGTCAAAAATCAACTGACCACAGATCTGAGGGTTTATTTCCAAGCTCTCAATTCGATTTCATTGATCAATGTCTATCTTTATGCTAGTGCCATGCTGTTCTGACCATGGTAGCTTTGTAATATGCTTTAACGTCAGGAAATGTGGGTCTCCCAACTTCATTTTTCTTTTTGAAAATATTTTTGGCTATTGGGACCCCATATCCTTCCAAATAAATGTGATAATTGGCTTTTCCATTTCTCAAAGTAGGCTGTTAGAATTTTGATTGGGTTTGACTTGAACCCATAAATCAGTTTGGGTAGAATTGACATCTTAATGACATTTAGTCTTCCAGACCATGAACATTTATTTAGATCTTTTTTGCTTTCTTTTCAGCAATGTTTTGTAGCTTTCTGTGTATAAGTACTTCATGTCCTTGGTTAGATTTTATTCCTAGATATTTGATTATTATACTTCCTACTGTGAATGGAATTTTTTTCTTGAATTTCTTCTTCCAATTGTTCATTTCTTGTGTATAGAAACACCACTGATTTTTGGGTGTTGATCTTGCCACTTTGCTGAATTCATTTATTATCTCTAGGAGCTTTGTTGGGGATTTTTCAGGGTTTTCTGTATATAGGATCATATCATCTGCAAATAAGAAAGTTTTATTTCTTTCTTTCCAATTTGTACGCTTTTTATTTCTTTTTCTTGCCTAATTGCTCTGGCAAGAAGTTCCAGTACAACAATGAACAACAGTGGTAACAGTGGACATCCTTGTCTTGTTCCTGAATAATTTTATTTTAAGCAATTAAGAAGCTAGTATAAACTATAAAAACATTCAATACTAAAAAAAATATATTTCTTCAACTTCTAATTTTTAAATCCAGGGGCCTGAATTAAGACTTAGTTACCAATATTTAATGGTAGTTAATGCTATAATTTTTCACTTAAATTCTTGAAACCCACTTATCTGAATGTGTACTTCTTTAAGTATTAAAATGTTACATAAAAAATTTTATACAGAGGGATTTCTACACCTCATTCTATTGCCATATGTGGAAAATAAAAAAAGGCCTCAAGTATAAATATTAAGTATAAAAAAATTAATAAAATAAAGGCTCTGAAGTCATCCTACCAAGTTCACATCTAAATTCCATCATTTACTTACACCGTAACAGAACAGCCTTGGCAAGTTATTCTAGACCAGAATCTTGGAAACTGGCCTCCAGGAACAAGATTTCTCATATCCAACCTGACTGACGACCAGAGCACAGATGAATCTTTGCTCCACAGTGCTTGAGTGGGCAGCCAGACTTATACTCTGGATAGTTACTTACAGATAAGCCCCCGGTGATGAAGCATAATAAACAAAGTATTTTTCTAAGAACATTTTTTCATAATATAAAAGACACTCTCCTCCCCTCATTCCTAATAAACCTGTAGCAAAGTTTGGAAACCAGTTTCACTTTATTCTTTTCTGCCAGATGAGAATGTGGAAGAATTTTTTGGGAACTACTAGCAGCCATCTTGTGATCTGTTAAGAAAGTCAACATGCTGAGGAGAGCACAGCAAAACCAAGAACCAGAGAGAAACTCACTGTCAATAAGACAACAGAGTTCCTGAACCCAACCACACCAAAAGCTGGATATACCCCTAGACTTTTCCATTATATATGGCAAATAAACTTTTCAGCTCTCACAGTTTGGATTGAGTGTTCCGTCACTTGCAACCAAAAGAAAAGAAATCCTAAGTGACAAATAGTTCAACTGCTATTTTAATGGAATTAGGGGAGAAAAAAAAAAAAAAAACCTGCTAGTGAAAAACACATATAGCCAAATCATATAATATGTTTCTGTAGGGATTAGAATGAAAAATAAAGTTCTTACCATACGTGCAAAACATGCAGTAAGGATTCCACTTCCAGATCCTACATCTAGGGCTTTAGCTCCTTCATGCAATTGATCAAATAGAAGTTCTAGTGCATAAGCATGCTACCAAAAGAAAGCAAAGCAAACATTAATTTTTTTCAAGACTCTAAGGTATACACACTATGGCATATAAAGTTGCCAACTTTCTATAATTTTTCTATCATTGTCATCTACCCAAGACACTGAAAACATAATAATACCTGTATCTACACAGGAATTACATTAAAACATTCTCACTATTTGATTAAAATTATTACATTTAGATATAGTAATCCAGTAATTTTAGATCTCCAACATGCGAATTTTAAAATTTTATTTAATTAAAATTCAAAAGTTTATAAAAAGGATTACCCCACCCATCTTCTACTATTCAGTTTTACTCTGAAGGCAACCAGTGTTATCAGTTTCTTCAGATTCCTTCCAAAAATATTCATTCTAAGGATACACAAGTAAATACAAATATACTTTTTCATTTATTATATCTTGAAGGCTATCAGTTTGTTCATTCTGTCTCATGGCTAAGGAATATATTCTTATATGGATGTATTATAATTACAAATATCTTAATATAAGAATATTTAGGTTGGTTAGTTCCAAACTTTAATAAAAATTGATGAAATAACCTTATAAAGTATAACTGAGATAAATTCCCAGAAGTGAAAATGATGAGGTAAAAGGGTATATATTTTTACTTTTACAGTATATATAGCATAAATATAACACTTCAAAAATCATATTGGTTTTGCTTTGAACTAAACCAAGAAATAAAGTTTTCCCTACATTACCCTCTTTATAAACTTAACATTTCAGTGCTTTTCCAAAATATAAGGTCAGAACTAATATACATATCTCAAAAGTTGTCCCTAAGTGCCTGGTGTTTTCATTATTTAAAAATCATCAGCAGGGTGGTCATGGTTTAGAGGTTTTACAGAAAAGATGACTTTGGTCTTATGTTGACAGTGCACCAAAATGGTAACAAAATGTCTAGCAACAGTTAAATATGTGAGACTGCTGCTCATTCATTCATTCATTTCATCAATGACACTGAGGCATTATATTAGACACAGGAGACAGAGCAGATAACAAGGAAAAATGTTCCAATCCTCATGGAGGTAGTGTGCTTACAAAAACATATTTAAGAGATTTATAAATATTATACTGAGGAAATAATAAAATGTATGTGATTCAATTCATAATAATATGAGTGGCGGTATAGTTGAAACAAGATTAGCAATGAGTTTATAGTTGTTGAATCTTGGTGACAGGCACATGGAGGGGTTCATTGAACTACTTTCTCTATTATATATGATAGAAAACTTCCATAATAAAATGTTTTTTAGAACGAAAAGAAAAAAAAAAAATCATGAGCTCCGATAGCAGTAAGTACATTTACTATCAGATCTTGCTTGATAAGGACGTATCAAAAGGACAAAGGAGCCAGTTTGAAGTGGTTCACATAGGCCAAATCTGGGACAATTTGAGGCTCAAAAACAAAAAAATAATGATAACAGATTATAATCCACTGAATAAAGTACACATCCATGAATCCTTAGTGATTAATAAATATATATGTCTATCATACATAAATGGAAAACAAAGGGAAACTGTTCCTTACTATAGAATCCCAACTAATAAATACAGAAGAAATACAAAATTCAAAAATTGCCATTTGGCAACCATCACAGTAATAACTGATTAAAGCAAGAATCATAAATAGATACGAAACTAGTGGATTAACGCTTGATGAGTATAAGATATTTACGTTATGTAACCTCAAAGTATTTATCCAAGATACTTATTAGCTACAAAAGGAAAAATAGTCATTTCACAGTACAGAAACCCAGCAGACTCCACTTTAATCAGGTCATTGAAGTTCATATCACAAACAATGGGATGCACTGATACGACATGCCTCTGCTATTACTTCTGAGATATTCCTGGCAAAAATGCTTAACCCACATCTAAGTTACAAGGAAACTTCAGACAAATTCAAATTGACAGATATTCTATAAAATAGCTGGCCTCTACTCAAGAAAATGTTCCAAGGCCATAAAAGACAAGACTGAGCAACTGTTCCAGGTAAAGGAGACTAAAGAGACATGACAGTAGAGACATGACAATGGAATGAAACTCATCATCTGTGTTTGTTTTTTTTTCCATTAAAGGACATTATTAGGACAATTTGAGAAACCTGAATAAGGTCCATAAATTGGCTAACAGTGTTCTATCAAAGGTAATTTCCTGATTTTGATAACTGTTGCTATGAAGAGAATGTCCTTATTTTTAGAGGTAGAGAGTATTTTGTTTGCAATTTATTCTCAAAAAGTTGAGAATAAAGAAAAAAAGAGAAAGAGGAGAGAAGGAATGAAAAATAAAGGAAATAAAGTAAAATAACATTTGGGGAATGTTGCTGAAAGGTTTAAGGGAATTATTTGTACTATTCTTAAAACATTTGTTAGGTTTCTATTAGGTTTCAAATAATAAGAAAATTAAAAGTTGGGCTTTTTACACATATGTACACTTGTGAACATTTGTCAAGCTATAAGCTTAAGACATGTACTTTACTGGCTGTACAATATTCCTTAATAAAAAATGCTTTAAAGTCACTAAAAGTAGAATGACCAGATACGATGTACCTCCTGATGTGATGCAACAGGAAGTACCATTAGGAAGCATTCTTGGGGAAGAAAAAGGCTGGAGTATAATTTAGGCTCTACATTTTACTACCAGGTTAAAGGAATTTCAGGTACTAGAGAAACAAGTTAAACACGATAAGGGAACAACCAACCAAATCCGGAATGTGGGAAATTCTACAGGACAAATAACTCATTTTCTGAACAAATAGATGGCATGAAAAACAGAGGATTGTTAAAATTAAAAGAGACTAAAAAGATGTAACATATGGAACTTGTTTGGATACTGATTTAAGCTAAACAACGGTAATACACATATTTTTGAGATAACTGACAAAGTTTGAACATGGATTAGGTACAAGATGATATTAAGCAACATTGTTAGGTGTGATAATGGTTTTATAACTATCTTTTTAAAAAGTCTTGGAGATTTATACTAAAGTAGTTTGGGGGTGAAATAACATGTTTGAAATTTGCTTTAAAATACTCCATAAGAGAGAGAGAGAGTAATACAAGATTAGCAAATTTTTGGTAATTACTGGAACGAACTGATGGCTACGTTAGAGTTCATTAAACTAGTCTATTTGTGTGTGATGTTAGAAACTTCACAATAAAAATTTTTGTTAAAAACAAGGGAGAAAACAAAACAATCAAAAAATGAGAGAGAAATTAAGGCTTTCTATTCCCACAACCATCAAATGAATGGGGGGAGGCCTTAATAGATGCAGTCTCATGTAATCCAAGGGTTTTCAAACTGTGTTCCAGTTTGAAACTGCTTTCAAACTGTGTTCCAGTTTGAAACTGCTTTCAAACTGTGTTCCAGTTTGAAACTGCTTTCAAACTGTGTTCCAAAAAACTCCTTCAGGGATGGCGCACAAACGTAGATTGGTGGGTAGGTGAGTTCTGGGAAATGCGGAAACTAAATTTATCAGTTTTGCCTATTAAACTTTTTGGTTTAAAGAGGTTTGTTCTAGTTTGCTAATGCTGCCAAAATGCAGAACACCAGAAATGGATTGGCTTTTATAAAAGGGGTTTATTTGGTTATACAGTTACAGTCTTGAGGCCATACAGTGTCCAAGGTAACACATCGGCAATCGGGTACCTTCACTGGAGGATGGCCAACGGTGTCTGGAAAACTTCTGTTAGCTGGGAAGGCACGTGGCTGGTGTCTGTCCCAAAGTTTTAGTTTCAAAATGGCTTTCTCCCAGGATGTTCCTCCCTAGGCTGCAGTTCCTCAAAAATGTCACTCTTAACTGCACTTGGGGTATTTGTCCTCTATCAGCTTCTACGCATTCTTCAAAGTGTCCCTCTTGGCTGTAGCTTGTCTTCAAAATGTCACAGTTCCTTCTGTTTGTCAGCTCATTTATATGGCTCCAATGATTTAATTTAGACCCACCCTAAATGGGTGGGGTAATACCTCCATGGGAATTATCCAATCAGAGTCACCACAGTTGGGTGGGGCACATCTCCATGGAAATACTCAAAGAATTACAATCTAATTAACACTGATAGGTCTGCCCACACAAGATTACATCAAAGATAATGGCGTTTGGGGGGACATAATACATTCAAACTGGCACAAGGTTCTTGCCTAAAGAGTGGAAAAAAAAAAACACTAACAATGTGAAAAAGACACAAATTAGGGTCAAAAGTACTAGATTCTGCATTTATTAGCCCTGTGACGTTGGAAATTCTCCCTAGCTCAATGTTCCTCATTTTCTTTGTCAACAACATGGGAAACAAACAAACAAAAAAAGCTTTCCCTATCCTGCCTTCTTCACAGAAGTATCATGTAAATACCAGTGATGATGTATTAAATCACTTTATAAACTCTGAAGGATTTATAAATAAAAGGTATAATATTTAGGTTAACCAAAATTCAAAATTCAGCACAATGACCAGTTGCTGCTACTCTTTGTGGCACTTCAAAAGTCATTTATAAAGGGAAAAAGAACAATTAAATGATTTTATTCTATTTAGTGTGTTTTGGGTCATAAACTCTCTTAGCGTAATACCCTATCCTGCATAACTGAAGATCAGTGACCTCCCCCATCTTGGTCAGGGAATGAAATGACTTGAATTAATCACAAAAATCTGATTAATGCTCTCTTTTTTTCCCTTTTCACCTGCTATTCCATCACATCCTTTCCCTTCCTGAATAACTCAATGCTAATGCCATTAAGTTAAAAAAAATTTTTTTAAAGGGAGAAGTTAAGGCTTTCTATTCCCACAACCATCAAATGGAAGAGGCCAGGTGGCTGTCCATGCCCAGGTAGCAGAGAGGGTAGCTGTAGTCCTCAGATAGTAGTGTTGGAGCCCAGCAGAGTAAGGAGGGTCTCTGTGCTCACACAGCAGCAAGGAGTAGACTGGAAAAGGGAATCAGAGACCAAGCTAGATGAGGAGGCTTTCTGCAGAGCACGGTGGTCAGTGCCATGTGTTGCAGCACAGAGGGGCAGAGGGATACTACCGCACTAGCAAACTGGCTAAATTCATAAGGGTTGATCAAATAAGAACATATATTAAAATAAAAACCAGGTCTCTTACAGTCAGAGACAGGAGTTAAATTAAAATGAACCCTGTGGCATTGAAATTGGGAGGAATCAGTGTGAACTCATAAGGAGTTCTCATACACACACACACACACACACACACACACACACACACGGAGACAAAGAGAAATAAATATAAATGTAAATGTCTGTGAATCACTGGCCTGGAAATGACATTCAATAGCAATGAGCACACCCAATGCCCAGAATTTGGATTCTAAATACCAATCTCCATTAAAAGGAACCAAGGCTGTTTCCAGGGCTGGCATAGGAAACGTAAAGACAAGCCTGGAACAACCTGTACCTAACAGTAAGGAGGTATGCAAAGAATGGTAAAGATCTGTCAAAAATATACAGAGGGCAACTTGAAGGGCTCCCACTGGCTGAATCTGGAGCAATTTGGGTATCAATATAAATAAGTATAGTAACAAAACATAACCCACCTAGAAATTCTGGGAAGATGGCAAAGTAGGTGAGGCAAACGCGCTTCTCCTCTGTCAGAGTAACTAGAAAGGAACTGGAGGACACCAGAAACCACGGTTCCAGGGTGTGACCAGCCATAGAGAGTCCCCCACAGTAAGTGGAGGGACACCCAACAAAAACAGAGGAGAGATGGCAGCTGGAAGGATGCAGTGTGTTCCCCATCCAGACTCCACACTCACCCCAAACAGATCAGCAGCAGCAAAACTGCTCTGGGGCAAGGGAGCAAGCAGCAGTCTCCACTCCCATCCATCTACCTTGACAGTTTGCTGGGGAGTGATCCTCCGCAGCCAGACAACAGGGAGCTCCAGTGAGGGAACCTGGCAGGCTGTGACTGCTCTTCCCCCACAGAAGTGGCGGGGGTAGGGGTGGGTGTAACAGTGAAAAGCAGGGAAGGCAGAGATGCCATGAAGATCGGGAGCCCCTCCCACACCCGAGAGACTCGCAGGCACAAGGCAAGAGGAGAGCTGGCAGGCAAGTCGACATCTCACCTGCAGGGTGCCCTTCATCAGGCTCCCTGTCTACCTGCTCAGGGCCCATGTTGCAGCCCTAGGACTGGGATTCCCAAGAGAACATGGAGTGCCTGGATTGGATCCCCAAATGGTTTGGACTCCGCCCACTGCATAGGAGTTCAGGGAAGACCTACTTGAGAGCACCACCTGCTAGTAGGATACAGAAACTGCACTCCGGCAAGCTGTACATTAGGACAGTCACCTGCTGGTAGGTTAGGAACACTGCACTCCAGCAAGCTGTGCCTCAAGCACACCACCTGCTGGTAGGATTGTGTGCCAGTTAGAATGTATTATGTCCCCCAAAATGCCATTATCTTTGATGTAATCTTGTGTGGCCAGACATATCAGTGTTGATTAGATTGTAATCCTTTGAGAGTTTCTGTGGAGATGCGTCCCACCCAACTGTGGGTGATGACTGTGATTGGATAATTTCCATAGAGGTGTTACCCCACCCATTCAGGGTGGGTCTAAATTAAATCACTGGAGCCATATAAATAAGCTGACAAACAGAAGGAACTCAGTGCAGGGGAAAGTGACATTTTGAAGAGGAGCCACAGCCAAGAGGGACATTTTGAAGACTGCACAGGAGCTGAGAGAGGAGCTGCAGATGAGAGACAGTTTGAAAATGGCCTTTGAAAACAAACTCTTGCTCCAGAGAAGCTAAAAGAGGACAAACACCCCAAGAGCAACAGAGAGTGACATTTTTGAGGAGTCAAAGCCAAGAGAGGAATGTCCTGGGAGAAAGCCATTTTGAAACCAGAACTTGGAGCAGACGCCAGCCACATGCCTTTCCAGCTAACAGAGGTTTTCTGGACGCCACTGGCCAACCTCCAATGAAGCATTAGCGAACTAGAACAGATTGGGAAACTGCACCCCAGCAAACCAAATTATATATAAATACTCAATTAATTATGCACTTTGCAAAATAACCCTATCAAGACAAGTAAATGTCCTGAAGCCAGCAGAAAATTACAAAGCACTTTAAGGACATAGAAGATATGGACAAGCCAAACGAACAAATTAAAAAGCAGGAAGAGACACAAAATTTGGAGTAATTAATCAAAGAAGTACACACAAATATCATTATTATGGCTCAGGATATAAAGGACATGAAGACCCTAGAAGAGCATAAAGAAGAATTTGCAAAAGTAAATAAAAAATAGTGGATCTTACGACAATAAAAAATACTGATCAAATTCAAAACATGCTTGAGACACATAACACCAGATGTGAAGAAGGAGAGGAATGAGTTAGCAACCTTGAAGATACATAGGCTGATGGAAAGTGAAAGCACAACAGAAAGAATGGTGAAAAAAATAAAAAAATTTGAAACATTTCAGGGAAATGATGGACAACTTTAAGCACATAAATGTAAGAATCACTGGTGTTCCAGAAGGGGAAAAGTAATTAAGGGATAGGTAGAGTATTCAAAGAAATTGTTCGGGAAAACTTCCCAACCCTTCAAAACAACATAAATATGCAAATTAAAGATGCCCAACAAATTTCAAAAGGAATAAATCCAAATAAACCTACTCTGAGACATATACTGATTAGATTGTCAAATGCTGAAGAGAAGGAGAGACTTCTGAAAGCAGCACGAAAGAAGCGATTCACCACCTACAAGGGAAACAACATAAGACTAAGTACTGACTACTCAGTAGGCACTGTGGAGGTAAGAAGACAGTGGCATGAAATATTTCAGATTCTGAAAGCCAGAAACTGCCAGCCAAGAATTCTTTATCCAGTAAAGCTCTCCTTCAAAACTGAGGGAGAGTTTAACATTTTCACAGACAGACAAATGCTGAGAGTACTTGTTACAAGAGACCTGCCTGGCAAGAAATACTAGTGGGAGCACTACCAGCTAAGAAAAAAAGAATGGAAAGAGGGGTCTGGAGAAGAGCACAGATCTGAAGAGTTAATAGTAAAGGTAACTTAAAGGAAAAAACAGAGGGGTAAAAAAAAAAATAGATCTAACAACTAAAAACCAAAGGATAAGACAGCTGGTACAAGAACTCCCTTCACAGTAACAACTTTGAATGTGAATGCATTAAACCCTCCAAGTAAAAGATACAGACTGATAGAATGGATTAAAAACTATTACCCAGTGATATGTTGTTTACAAGAGACTCATCTTAGACCCTGTGACACAAAGAGACTGAAGGTGAAAGAATGGAAAAAATATTCCACGCAAACTGCAATCAAAAGAAAGCTGGGGTAGCTATACTAATATCGGACAAAAGACTTTAAATGCAAAGATGTCATAAGAGATAAAGAAGGACACTATATATTAATAAAAGGGATAATTCACCAAGAAGAAATAACAATTATAAATGTTTATGCACCCAATCAAAGACCTCCAAAATACACAAGACATATTGGCTAAACTGAAGGGAACAACAGACATGTCTACAATAATAGTGGGAGACTTTAATACACCATTCCCTTCTATAAACAGAACAACTAGACAGAGGACCAATAAGGAAACTGAGAACCTAAACAATATGACAAATGAATTAGACTTAATGGACATATATAGATCATTACATCCCAAAGTACCAGGATATACATCCTTCTCTAGCGCCCATGGAACGTTTTCCAGGATAGATCATATGTTAGGGCACAAAACAATTACTAATAAATTTAAAAAGACTGAAATTATTCAAAGCACATTCTCTCACCACAGTGGAATGCAACTAGAAATCAACAACAACCAAAGAACCAGACCTTTAACAAATACATGGAGGTTAAACAACACACTCCTACACAACTAGAGGGTCAATGAAAAAAGTGTAAGCGAAAATTGGTAAACATCTAGAAGCGAATGAAAATGAGAACACAACATATCAAAACCTGTGGGATGCAGTGAAGGCAGTGCTGAGATGGAAATTTATAGTTCTAAATGCATATATCAAAAAGCCAGAAAGAGCTAAAACTAAAGACCTAATTGTAAAACTGAAGAGGTAGAGAATGATCAGGAAAATAACCCTAAAGCAAGAGATAAAAAGAAATAACAAAAACTAAAGCAGACATAAATGAGCTGGAGAACAACAAAAATAATAATAGAATAAATAAAACGAAAAGTTGGTTCTTTGAGAAGATCAAGATTGACAGACCCTTAACTAGACTGACAAAGACACAAAGAGAGAGGACCCAAATAAACAGAACAAGAAATGGGAAGGGGATAATCCATACAGATCCCAAAGAAATTAAAAAAAAAAAAATCATAAAGAGGATACTATGAACAATTATATGCTAGCAAGCTAGACAATTAGAGGAAACAGATGATCTCCTGGAAAGACATGAACCTAGACTGACCCAAGAAGAAAGAGAAGACCTCAACAAACCAATCACAAGCAAAGAGATCCAATCAGTCATCAAAACTCTACCTACAAGAAGAGAAGATGGCGGCATAGAGAGGAGTGGAGGCTGGTTAGTCCCCCTGGGACAACTAATAAATAGAAACAACTAGTAAACCTGGAGTAACTGTGGGGAGACAAACATGACTGTCCACTCATCATACAACAACCTGAATTAGGAGAAATGCCTGAGTTTGCAGCATAAAATCTGTAAGCAAAAACTGTGGAACCGTGCCAAGAGCTGTGAGCCCCTCCCTCACGGAAGCCTCGCAGAGTTACAGAGCAGCACTCTCTGAACAAGCAAATACACCTCAGCTCAGCTCCAACTGGAGTTTTAATGTTAAGTGCTCAATACAGACTGCAAATCCCCAACAAGCAGACAGAGGCTTTTGGTGATGACTGACCTTAGAGAGTCAGGGGATATGCCTGTCTTGGGATGTGGAGCCCAAAGGATCGGGTGCTATCTCTGGCCGACAGGTAAATCTGGGGGCTTTCTGTCCCTTTCTCTCTCTCTCAAACTTGGTGGCTCAGTGGAGAAAGCTTCAATGGTTTTAGCTCCCAGTGCTCTGCACTACAGAAAGCCTCAGCCATTTTAAACTGGCAGCATCCTGACCCAGACAAGGATGGAAATAGCAGAGTCAGAGAAACAAAGAATCTATTTATATGCAAAAGACCTCTCTCTAGGGGGCAAATCTTCCCAAGAGGAAAGAGGTGGGGCCCAACTCTACTACCCGCTTTCCATTCAGAACAAGACCTCAGAGCCTGGGGAAAAAGAGCCCCCGGCCATACCTCCTTACACCAGTCTGTAGCGACAGGCTGACAGGTGCCACCTGCTGGTCAGAAAAGCACAGGGTGTGTCAATCCTCTAAGACACACCATCAGGGAAACTGGATACTGAATATTTCCTCATCCTGGCCCTTGAGCCTGACTCGTCTGAGAAAACCTGATTGGGGTGGCCAAGGAGGTCAGATGCCTAGACAACAGAAAACTACAACCTACACTAAGAAAAACAAAGTTATGGCCCAGTCAAAGGAACAAACTTACACTTCAACTGAGGTACAGGAATTGAAACATCTAACACTAAATCAATTCAAAAGTTTAGAGAAGATACAGCAAAAGAGATAAAGGCTATAAAGAAAACACTGGGCATACATAAGGCAGAAATCAAAATTCGAAAAAACTGGCAGAATCTATGGAAAGGAAAGGCACAACACAAGAGATGAAAGACACAATAGAAACATGTAACAGTAGATCTCAAGAGACAGAAGAAAACACTCAGGAACTGGAGAACAAAACACCTGAAGGCCTACACACAAAAGAACAGATAGAGAAAAGAATGGAAATATATGAGCAACATCTCCAGGAACTTAAGGATGAAACAAAATACAGGAATGTACGTATCACTGGTGTCCAGAAGGAGAAGAGAAGGGAAGAAGGGCAGAAGCAATAATAGAGGAAATAATTGATGAAAATTTCCCATCTCTTATGAAAGACATAAAATTACAGACCCAGAAAGCATAGCGTACTCCAAACAGAATAGATCTGAATAGGCCTACGCCAAGACACTTAATAATCAGATTATCAAACATCAAAGACAGAGAGAATTCTGAAAGCAGCAAGAGAAAAGCAATCCATCACATACAAAGGAAAGGTAATAAGACTATATGTGGATTTCTCTGCGGAAATCATGGAGGCAAGAGGGAAGTGGTATGATATATTTAAGATACTGAAAGAGAAAAACCACCAACCAAGAATCCTATATCTGGCAAAACTGACCTTCAAATATGAGGGAGAGTTCAAAATATTCTCTGACAGACAATGAGACAGTTTGTGCACAAGATACCTGCCCTACAGGAAATACTAAAGGAAGCACTACAGACTAATAGGAAAAGTCAGGAGTGAGAGGTTTGGAACACAATTTTGGATGAGGGTAGCACAGCAATGTAAGTACACTGAACAAAGATAACTATGAATATGGTTGAAAGAGAAGGTTAGGAGTATGTGGGACACCAAAAGGAAAGAGGAAAGATAAAGAATGGGACTGGGTAACTCAGTGAAACCTAGAGTGTTCAACAATTGTGATAAAATGTACAAATATGTTTTTTTATGAGGGAGAACAAACAAATGTCAATCTTGCAAGGTGTTAAAAATAGGGGGAAATATAATCAATGTAAACTAGAGACTATAATTAACAGAATCATCGTATTATGCTTCCTTTAATGTAACAAAGGCAATACACCAAGGTAAATGCAGAAAGAGTGGGGCATAGGGAAGGCGTATGAGACTCTTGGCATTGGTGGTCCTGTCTGACTGTTTATTCTACTTTGACCTAAGGTTGTCTTTCCTTTTGCTGCTTCCTAGCTGTCATGTTTCCCACCCACCCCCACCCCTTTCTTTTTTCTTTTTCTTTTGCCTCTCTACCTTCTTTGACCCTTCTTCCTGCTTTGGGGAAGAAATCTAGATGTCCTTACAAAGATAGTGGTGAGGGTGGTGAATACATAAATATGTGACTATACAAGGAACCATCAATTGTTTGCTTAGGATGGAATGGATGGCATGTGAACAAAACCATCTTAAAAAAAAAAAATGGGTTGATGAAACCTTGAGGGCAATATACTGAGTGAAATAAGCCAGACACATAAGGACAAATATTACAGGGTCTCACTGATAGGAACTAATTATAATATGTAAACACATAGACATGAAATATAAGTTACCAAGATATAGAATGAGGCTAAAGAATGGGGAGCGGTTGCTTAGTATGAGCAGAATGTTCAACTAGGATGAACTTAAACGTTTGGAAATGAACAGCAGTGATGGTAGCACGTTGTGAGAATGACTGACAGTGCTGAATGGTGTGTGAATGTGGTGGAAAGGGGAAGCTCAGAGTTATGTATGTCACCAGAAGGAAAGTTGGAAGTTAAAAGATGGGAATGCATAAAAACAGTAAACCTTGTGGTGGGCAATGTCCGAGATTAACTGTACAAATATTAGAAATCTCTTTCATAAACCAGAACAAATGGAACAAACTAGAAGTTAATAATAGAGGGGCATATAGGGAAAAAATATATACCTATTGCAAACTATATACCATAGTATTTCAATGTTCTTTCATAAATAGTAACAAATGTACTATACCAATACTATGAGTCAACAATGGAGGGGGGTGGTTAGGGATATGGGAGGATTTGCGTTTCCTTTTCATTGTTTTCCTTTTTTTTTTCTTCTTTGTCTTTATTTCTTTTCTGGAGTAATGAAACTGTTCTAAAAATTGAACAAAAATTAATTGTGGTGATGGATGCACAGCTGTATGATGGTACCAGGGGCAACTGATTGTACACTTTGGATCTCTGGATAATTGTATGATATGTGAACAATCACAATAAAAATTAAAAAAAAATAAAAAAAGGAAATAAACAGTTTGAAAGAAAAAAAAAAATCTACCTACAAATAAAAGCCTAGGGCCAGATGGCTTCACAGGGGAATTTTACCAAATTTTCCAAAAAGAACTGACAGCATTCCTGCTCAAACCCTTTCAAAAAATTGAAGGAACACTAATTAACTCATTTTATGAAGCTAACATCACTTTGATACCAAAACTAGATAAAGACGCTACAAAAAAAAAAAAAAAAAGGAAAACTGTAGGCCAATCTCCCTAATGAACATAGATGCAGAAATTCTAAACAAAATACTTGCAAATCAAATCCAAAGGAACATTAAAAGAATTCTGCACCACGACCAAGTGGGCCTCATGCCAGACATGCGAGGGTGGTTCAACATAGAAAATCAATTAATGTACTTCACCACATTAACAAATCAAAAGGGAAAAATCAAACGATCATCTCAATCAATAGTTGCTGAAAAAGGATTCCACAAAATTCAACATCCGTTTTTGATAAAAACACTTCAAAAGATAGGAACTGAAGGAAACTTCCTCAATATGATAAAGAGCATATCTGAAAAACCCACAGCCAGCATAGTACTCAACAGTGAGAGGCTGAAAGCCTTCGCCCTAAGATCAGGAATGAGACAAGGATGCCCACCATCACCTCTATTATTCAACACTGTGCTAGAAGTTCTAGCTAAAGCAATTCACCAAGATAAAGATATGAAAGATAGCCAAATTGGAAAAAAAGAAGCTGTCATTATTTGCAGATGATATGATCTAATATTTGAAAAATCCTGGGAACTCAACCACAAAGCTACTTGAGCTAATAAATTCAATTATTAATTAATGCACATTAAGTCGGTAATGTTCCTATACACTACCAATGACCTAACTGAAGAGGCAATCAAAAAAAAATTCCAATCACAATACAACTAAAAAAATCAAGTACCTGGGAATAAATTTAACCAAGGACATAAAAGACCTCTACACACAAAACTACAAAATTTTAACAAAAGAAATAAAAAAGGACCTAAATAGGTGGAAAAATATTCCATGCTCGTGATAGGAAGACTAAATATTGTTAAGATGTCAGTTCTACCCAAACTGATCTACAGATTCAACACAATCCCAATACAAATTCCAACAACTACTTTGCAGACTTGGAAAAGCTAGTTATCAAATTGTCTTGAATTGCCAAAAACATGTTAAAAGAAAGAACAAAGTGGGAGGTCTTACATTTCCAGACTTTGAAGCCTACTATAAAGCTACAGTAGTCAAAACAGCATGATATTGGCATAAAGATAGACATACTGATAATAGAATTGAACTTAGAGTTCAGAAATAAACCCCCAGATACACGGTTGACTGATTTTTGATAAGGCCCCCAAATCTACTGAACTGGGACAGAACAGTCTCTTCAACAAATGGGGCTGGGAGAACTGGATAGCCATATCCAAAAGAATGAAAGATGACCCCTACCTTACACCCTACACAAATATTAATTCAAAATGGATCAAAGACCTCAATATAACAGACAGTACTATAAAACTCTTAGACAATAATGTAAGGAAACATCTTCAAGACCTAGTACTAGAAGGTCAATTCTTAGACCTTACACCCAAAACACAAACAACGAAAGAAAAAACAGATGCATGAGAACTCCTCAAAATCAAAAGCTTCTGTATCTCAAAGGAATTTGTCAAAAAGGTGAAGAGGCAGCCAACTTAATGGGAGAAAATATCTAGAAACTGTGTATCTGATAAGAGACTAATATCTTGCTTATTTAAAGAAATCCTACAACTCAATGACAATAGTACAAACAGCCCAATTATAAAATGGGCAAAAGATATGAAAAGACATTTCTCCAAAGAAGAAATAAAAATGGCTAAGAAACACATGAAAAATGTTCACCTTCACTAGCTTTTAGGGAGATGCAAATCAAGACCACAATGAAGACAGCATCTCATACCAGTAAGAATGGCTGCCATCCAAGCCAAGCCAAAGGGTAAAGGTTGAAACTGATTGTGTTTTAAAACTTCAACTTCCGTGTGAGACCAAAGGAAGAGATATCTATTTGGTACAGGATCTAAATTTTCTAAACGGTACAACTCTACAGTCGATTTATTCAAACACCACAATTGCATGGAACTTTGAATAGGAAGTGAGATACGGTAGGTTAGTATAGGCTAGAGTGAAATAGTGACACATCCCAGAGTAATTTGGGCAGATAATAAAAAATATATTTACAGCCTCCCCCTCCCCAGCCCCGAGGATCTGGGGGAAGGTGCGGATGTGTTGGACATCCTCACCTGGACTGGTGTTGATGTTGTCAGAAACACTGGGACTGGCAGTTTGATGTGCTGAGCCCTTGATCATGGGACTTGCCCTTATGAAGCTCATTACCACAAAGGAGAGTCTAAACTTGCATGTAATTGTGCCTGAGAGTCTCCCCTTGAGTACCTCTTTGTTGCTCAGATGTGGCCCTCTCTCTCTCTAACTGAGCCATCTCGACAGGTGAACTCGCTGCCCTCCCCACTACGTGGGACCCGACTCCCAGGGTTGTAAATCTCCCTGGCAACGCAGAGTATGACTCCCGGGGATGAATGTGGACCCGGCATCGTGGGACTGAGAGTATCTTCTTGACCAAAAGGGGGATGCAAAATGAGACGAAATAGTTTCAGTGGCTGAGAGATTTCAAATGGAGTCGAGAGGTCACTCTGGTGGACATTCTTATGCACTATATAGATAACACCTCTTAGGTTTTAATGTATTGGAATAGCTAGAAGTAAATACCTGAAACTACCAAACTCCAACCCAGCAGTCTGGACTCCTGAAGACAATTATATAATAATGTAGATTACAAGGGGTGACAGTGTGATTGTGAAGACCTTGTGGATCACACCCCCTTTATCTAGTGTATGGATGAGTAGAAAAATGGGGATAAAAACTAAAGGACAAATGGGGTGGGATGGGGGGACAATTTAGGTGTTCTTTTTTCACTTTTATTTTTTATTCTTGTTCTGGGTCTTTCTGATGTAAGGAAAATGTTCAGAGATAGATTGTGGTGATGAACGCATAACTATGTTATCATACTGTGGACAGTGGATTGTATACCATGGATGATTATATGGTGTGCGAATGTATTTCAATAAAACTGAATTTAATAATAAAAAAAAAGTTTAAAGAGATTAAAAAAAAAAAAAAGAATGGCTGCCATCAAACAAACAAGAAACTACAAATCCTGGAGAGGATGTGGAGAAACTGGAACTTTTATTCATTGCTGGTGGGACTCTATAAAGGTACAGCCACTGTGGAAGACAGTTTGGCAGTTTCTCAGAAAATCAGATATTGAATTACCCTATGATCTGGCAATTCCACTTATCGGTATATACCCAGAAGATTTGAAAGCAGTAACATGAATAGACATTTGTACACCAATGTTCAGAGCAGCATCATTCACAATTGCCAAGAGATGGAAACAATGCAAGTGTCCTTCAACAGACCACTGGATAAACAAATTGTGGTATATACACATGATGCAATACTATTCAGCAGTAAGAAGCAACAAGGTCTTGAAACATGGCAACATAGATGAACCTTGAAAATATAATTCTGAGTGAAATAACTCAGACACAAAACAAGAGATACTGTATGTTACCACTTCTGTGAACTACCTGAACAATGTAAAACCAACGTCTTATAATAAGAATATTGGGGACCTAGTGATAGACAGTAGCTAGTGAGGGGGAATGATAATCTGATATGTTAGTGATGGTGAATTCAAAGGCATGAGAATGGATGGCAGTGCATTATTTGTTAATGGCATTAATCAGAGCTGTCCTGAAGGCAAACAGGAATGAGAGGCATTCTTTAAAGGCATGTTTCCCACAGATCAGCATCACAAATATAGACAGGTATATCTATATTGCATGATATACTTCTAAGGTATGACACCAGCACAGACAGTTGAGAACAGAGGGGTACATGGGAAAAATCTACACATTAAATACAAGGAACTATAATTAATAGGAATACCATACTAGTATCACACAAATACTAGGTACTAATAATTAAAGGCTGACAAGAGCTACAAGATGTTCTGGGTCATGAGAATTCTTAAAATGGAGACTAAGAAAGATTGTACAACTAAGTGATGATAATGTGAGATAATGGATAGATTATCGTGGATATAACACATGCCCTCAATACTGAGGCCTGCTCTGGTGAAACTGATGGCTGTAAATCAGAGGCTGAGCCCACCTGTAATTATGCCTAGGCGTCATCTCCAAAGAACCTCTTTTGTTGCTCAAATGTGAACTGTCACTCTCTAAGCCTAACTCTGCAAAAAAAATTCATCCTCCCCCCAACATGGGACAGGATCCCCAAAATGAATGAGTCTTCCTTGAGAGGTGGGATATGGATTCTGAGAATGAACCTGACCTGGCATCAAGGGATTAAGAATGCCTTTTTGACCAAAAGGTGGAAAAGAAAGGCAACAAAATAAGGTTTCAGTGGCTAAGAGAATTCAAACAGAGTCAAGAGGTTATCCTGAAGGTTACTCCTATGCAAGCTTCACCTAGATATGCCAAATGACCCCAGTATGATAAGTCCAAGTCAACAGCACTCCCAAAAACCTTAAAGAATGCCCAGATGACTATCTGAGACTCCACTTCAAGAACATCAACCAGATGTGTCTCCTTTGCTCATAAAGTTGACACCCCTTTTCAACATGAACAGGTTAGTGCGGTCACTGCCAAGACATCCCTGAAGATTGGGAAAATTATTAAACTAGAAGAAGGGGTAGCAACAGACAAGATAGAATTTAACAATGGATTATGAATACTGAATCTCTATATAATTTTCTTTTTCTTAGTTGCTAGGGTAGTAGAATAGCTAGAAGGAAAGAACTGAAATAGTAGAACTGTAACCCATAGCATCCTTTGAAACTTGTTCAATCGCTCCTTGTTGAATTGTACTGTGAAAGCTATTCCTTTTTTGTATATTTGGTATATTTCACAATAAGGAAATAACTGAAACTATGATACTATAACTCATAATAACTTGGGAAATTTCCTATATATCTACTTGTGAAATCATACTTTGAAGGATGTTACCTTTTTGTATATATATATATATTTCATAATAAGGAAATAACTGAAACTGTGGAATTGTAACCCATAATAGTCTTTGAAATCTGTCTCTAACTACTTGTTAAATTGCACTTTGAAAGTTATCACTTGTATGTATATATACTATATTCTACAATAAATAATATGATAAAGTATATTTAACCCACTGAATAAGAGAAAACCATCAACACCTACAGATACAAATAAATAAGGAATGGATATATGCACAATTCAATTAATTAGCTTTTACTGAGGAAACTGTTGGGGATATTTTAGTCAAAGCTATAGTGCCTAGAGCAAGAGACTTCATCTGAAGGCTGGGGTCTCTATCAAGAGATTGTGTGTATACTTTTTTCAGAAGGAAGATCCATAGATTTCATCAGATTCTTAAAATGATCAATATCCCCCGGAAGTTTAATAATTTCTATTAATAATGTAAGAAGTATTACTCTAAAAGAAAACAGAAGGAATCAAACACAATAACTCTTACAATATCTGGCAACGTCTCCGAACCATCAAAGCCACAATCTACAGGCAGTACTGCCCCAATGTAATTCCAAAAGAAATTCAAGAATCTTATTTTTCTCAATACATTGCTGATTAAAGATTTATTTGGTACTTTTAAAGGGAGGTTACACCAAATTGTCATTAAAGTCTCTTTCAATTTTAAATGCTGACCTGCCATCATAAGCTTTTTCCATGCTTTCCCATTATTCTTCTGGATAGCTCATGCTTATTTCTTTCTAAGTCTAAAAATTAAGTTTTTTTTTCTTTAAATGTTTTATTGTGAAATAATTTCAACTTATACCCTCCCCCACCCCCAGATACCCAGACCACCAATTTTAATATTTTGCCACTTCTGCCATATTATTCTATCTATCCATCTATCCATTCATCTATTTTTAAACATTTGAGAGTAGGTTGTATACAACATGCTCCTTGAATACAGAATACTTCCATGCACATTTCCTAACAAGAAGGATATTCACTTATGTAACCAAGTTCAAGAACTTTAACATCGATATATAGCCTACAGTCTATACTGTAACTTTTTCTTATGTCCCAGTAACATCCTTTTGAGCTTTTTCTCCTTTATTATTAGATCCTTCCAGGATCACATATTGCATTTAGTTGTCATTGTCTCTTTATTTGCTCTTTTTTTAAAAAAATTGTGAAACATATATACAACATAAACTTGCCCATCTCAACCATTCCCAACCATACCAATTCAGTGGGATTAATCACACAACGTTGTACTACTTTCACCACCATCCATTACCAGAACATTCTCATTTTCCCAAACAGAAACCCTATGCTCACTAAGCATTAACTCCTCATTCTCCCTGCCCCCTACAACTGGTAACATACTCTACTTCCTGTCTCTATGAGTTCGTATATTCTGTTTCATGCAAGTGGAATCATATAATGTCTGTTCTTTTGTTGTCTGACTTATTTCATGCAACATATGTTCAAGGTTTATTCATTCAGTGGCATATATCAGAATATGATGAGTAATACTCCATTGTATGAATAATCACCTTTTGTTTATCCATTCACGTGCTGATGAACATATAGGTTGTTTCCACCTTTTAGCTATTCAGAATAATGCTGATATGAACACTGGTATATAAATATCTGAGTAAAAATAAGTTATATCTAAGTTTTTTATAATTTTGAAATATTTCAAATACATAAAAAAAATTAAAAGAATACCCTTTGTTCCACATGTAAATTCACCAACTCTTTACACATTACCACACCATCTTGCCAAACCATGTGAAGGCAAGCTGTGGACAGCATGATACTTCTCTCTCCTAAATACCTCTGTATGCTTCTGCCCATACCAATGACATCCTCAATGACAACCACATCCAACACCACCAAAATTAGAAAATCGTCAATTCAGCATCATCCAACACACATAGTATGTTCCAATTTCCTCAATTATATCCAAAATGTCCTTTACAACTGTTTTTTATCCCCAATCCATTCAAAGTTCATGCATTTTTTTCTCTTTGTAATATACATTTTTTTTAAAAATTCAGTTTTGAGATATATTCACATATCATACAATCATCCATGGTGTTCAATCAACTCTTCACAATATCATCATACAGCTGTGCATTCATCACCTCAATCTATTTTTGAACCTTCTCCTTATACCAGAAAGAATCAGAATAATAAAAAAAATAAAAATAAAAAAGAACACCCAAATCACCACCCCCCATCCCACCCTATTTTTCATTTAGGTTTTGTCCCTATTTTTCTACTCATCCATTCATACACTGGATAAAGGGAATGCGATCCACAAGGTTTTCACAATCATTCTGTCACCCCTTGTAAGCTATATGGTTATACAATCGTCTTCGAGTCAAGGCTACTGGATTGGAGTTTGGTAGTTTCAGGTATTTATTTCTAGCTTTTCTAATATATTAAAACCTAAAAAGTGTTATCTATACAGTGTGTAAGAATGTCCACCAGCGTCACCTCTCAACTCTATTTTTTAAATTCAATTTTATTGAGACACATTCACATACCATGCAGTCATACAAAGTGTACATTCAGTTGTTCACGGTACCATTATATAGTTGTGCATTCATCACCAAAATTAATTTTTGAACATTTTAATTACCACACACACAAAAATAATAAGAATACAAATTAAAGTGAAAAAGAACAATTAAAGTAAAAAAGAACACCGGGTGCCTTTTTTTTTTTTTGCCCCCATTTTTCTACTCATCCATCCATACACTGGACAAAAGGGAGTGTGGTCCATATGGCTTTCCCAATCACAGCCCTCATAAGCTACATTTTTATATAATCGTCTTCAAGATTCAAGGGTTCTGGGTTGTAGTTTGATAGTTTCAGGTATTTACTGCTAGCTATTTCAATTCATTAGAACCTAAAAATGGTTGTCTATATTGTGCATAAGGTACACACCAGAGTGACCTCTCAGCTCCTTTTGGAAGCTCTCTGCCACGGAAGCTTTATTTCGTTTCATTTCACATCCCCCCTTTTGGTCAACAAGATGTTCTCAATTCCATGATGCCGGGTCCAGATTCATTCCCGGGAGTCATATTCTGTGTTGCCAGGGAGATTTACACCCCTTGGAGTCAGGTCCCACATAGCGGGGAGGGCAGCAAGATCACCCGCCAAGAAGACTTAGAGAGAGAGGGCCACATCTGAGCAACAAAGAGGCACTCAGGGTGCAGACTCTTAGGTACAGTTACAAGCAGGTTTAGCCTCTCCTTGAAGCAACCAGCTTCATAGGGGCCAGCCCCAAGACAGAGGGCTCAGCTTATCAAGCCGTGAGTCCCCAGTGTTTGTGAGAACATCAGCAACAATCCAGGAGAGGAAGTCCAAAACCTATGCATCCTCCCCCAGCTCTTCGGGGGGCCCCGAATATATATTTTTATTCTCCACCCAAATTACTTTAGGATGTGTTGCTATTTCATTCTAATCTATACAGACCTACCATAGCAAACTTCGTATTCAAAGTTCCACGTGACTGTAGTGTTTGAACAAACTGTAGAAGTTATATTGTTTAGAAAATATAGACCCTACACAAAATAAACATCTCTTCCCTTGGTCTCACATGGAAGTTGAAATTTTAACACACAGTGAGTTTCAACCTTTACCCTTCGCCCCAATTTGTTCTAGTCTTAACCAGATCTGCTTTATTCATATCTCTAATTGAAGTCTGGGCTCTACTTCAGCTTTTTTTTTTTTTTAACAGTTGCTGTATGCATTAATACTGATATTCATATCTGCCAAGCTCTAGCTCTGAGTTTTAGGTGTAACACAGATACTCAATGTTCCTAAGACCCATCAGGTTATACATTAAGGCATCAAAATCTCAGAGTTTGGAGACAGCCATTAAAATTCAGGAATAGATTTGACTGGTGTAAGAGCTTACAATCTAGGGACCATTACAATAATCATTTGCCTGTTAGGCTGTGCTCTAAGATTCAATTCTGAGTTTACACATTGTAATTAGTCCATATTGGTGAGGCATTATAGTGTCTGCCGTTGTTTCTGGCATACTTCACTCAACATGCTGTCCACAGGATCCATTCACCTCGTGTGTCTCTCAGCTTCACTCCTTCTCGTAGTTGCTCAATATTCTACTGTATGCATACACCACAGTTCACCATTCTGTTCCTAGTGTACCTTAGGTCACCTCCACCCATTGCAAATCATAAATACTGCCTCCATAAACACCAGTGTGCAAATGTCCATTCATGTCTCTGCTCTCAGATCTTCCAAATACATACCCCATAATGAGGTTGTAGGACCTTATGGCCCCACATACTTAGCTTCTTGTGGAGCCACCACAGTGACCTCCAGAAAGGCTACACCATTCTGCCTCCTCAACAGTAAATAGGTACATCCCTCTCTCCATGTTTTCTCCAGCACTTTTACCTCTATTTATATTTTTTCCTACAATCTTATGGAGATATATTCACATAACATACAACCATCCACAGCGTACAATCAGTTGTTCATGGCATCATCACATAGTTGTACATTTATCACCACAGTCAGCACTTGAACATATTGATTACTATAAAAAAATTTGTTTTTTTTTTTTGGTGAATAAAAAGAAAAATAAAAATGTCATACAATACAATATAATAGTACAGACAGAAAACAACACCACCACCAAGAATCCCACATCACTCCCCCATATCCTCCTCAAACACATTTAACTTTGATATATTGCCTTTGTTACATTTAATGGAAGCATATTGGAATGTTACTGATGACCATAGACTCCAGTTTGCTTTGACTATGTTTTTTCCAAAATACCATCCCTTTTCCAACACTCTGCATGGTTGACATTTATTTGTTCTCCCACATGTGTGAACATTTTTATGTTTGTACATTTAGCAACAGTCATTGGCCACTCCAATTTTTGCCAAGTTACACAATCCCAGTCTTCATCATTTGTCTTTACCTCTAGTGTCATACATTCCCCATCCCACCTCTTTCAGCTTTACTCTTTATTCCATGTACTTACAATATTGTGCTACCAATACACAGTATTATGCTATTTCTGGATCTATACAATCAATCCTGCTGAACATTTCTGCAGTCCTTCAGCATCAAATGCCTATCTTTACCCTCTTTCTATCTCCTGGTAGCCTGTGTTATCAGCTTTTAACTCTCAGAGTTTGCTCATTAATGTTAGTTCATGTTAGTGAGACCACACAGTATTTGTCCTTTTGTTTCTGGCTAACTTCATTCAACATAATATCCTCAAGGTTCACCCATGTTAGTATACGTTCCATGTCTTTGTTCTGTCTTACAGCTGCGTAATATTCCATCAAGTGTATATACCACACTTTGTTTAGCCACTCATTCACTGATGGACCTTTGGGCTGCTTCCATCTCTTGGCAATCGTGAATAGTGCGGCAATGAACACCAGTTTACAAACATCCACTTGCGTCTTAACTTTCATTTCTTTTGAGTATATACCTAGCAATGGAATAGCTGGGTCATATGGCAAATCTATACTTAGCTTCCTGAGGAACCTCCACACTGTCTTCCAGAGTGCTTGCACCATTCTACATTCCCACCAGCAATGAATAAATGTGCCTCTTTCTCCACATTCTCTCCAGCACTTGTCATTGTCTGTTTTTTAGATAACGGCTATTCTGGTAGATGTGAGATGACATCTCATTGTGGTTTTGATTTGCATTTCCTTAATAGCCAGTGAAGTTGAGCATGTTTTCAAATATTTTTGGGCCATTTGTATCTCCTCTTCAGACAGGTGTCTGTCCATGTCTTTTGCCCACTTTTTAATTGGATTCTTTGTCTTTTTGTTGTTGAGTTATAGAATTGCTTTATATATTTGGGATATTAAACCCTTATCTGACATGTGGTTTCCAAATATTGTCTCCAATTGTGTAGGCTGCCTTTTTACTTTACTAACAAAGTCCTTTGATATACAAAAGTGTTTGATTTTGAGGAGATACCATTTGTCTATTTGTTCTTTGGTTGCTCACGCTTTGGGTGTAAGGTCTAGGAAACCACCTCCTATCACAAGATCTTTAAGATAGTGCCCTACATTTTCTTCTAAGAGTCTTACGGTCTTAGTGCTTATATTTAGGTCTTTGATCCAATTAAAGTTAACTTTCGTAAACTTTAAAGAATAAGTTCATTCTTTTCGAAATGGATATCCAGTTCTCCAAACACCATTTACTGAAGAAGCGGTCTGTCCCAGTTAATTTGGCTTGACTGTCTTATCAAAGATCAATTGTCCATAGATGCAAGAGTCTATTTCTGAACACTCAATTCAATTTCATTGGTCGGTATCTCTGTCCTTATGCCAATACCATGCTGTTTTGAGCAATGTAGCTTTGTAATATGCTTCAAAGTCAGGTAGTGTGAGACCTCCCACTTCGTTCCTCTTTCTCAAGATATTTTTGGCTATTCAGGGCACCCTGCCCTTCCAAATAAATTTCATTAGTGGTTTTTCTATTTCTGCAAAGTAAGTTGTTGGGACTTTAACTGATATTGCATTGAATCTATAAATCAGTTTATGTAGAGCTGGCATCTTAATTATATTTGGTCATCCAATCCATGAACACAATATGTTCTTCCATTTTTTTAGGTCCTGTTCGATTTCTTTTAGCAGTTTCTTGTAATTTTCTTTGTATAGGTCTCTTGTGGACTGTGTTAAGTTTATTACTAAATACTTGATTCTTTTGGTTGCTATTGTAAATGGATTTTTTATTTCTTCCTCTTGTTGCACATTACTTGTGTATAAGAACACTACAGATTTTTGCATGTTGATATTGTAGCTGGCCACTTTGCTGTATTCATTGATTAGCTCTAACAGCTTTTCTGTAGATTTTTCTGGATTTTCTACATAAAGAATCATGTCATCTGCAAACAGTGAAAGTTTTACTTCTTCCTCTCTAATGTGGATGTCTTTTATTTCCTTTTTCTTGCCTGACTGCTCTAGCTAGAACTTCCAGCACAATGTTGAGTAACAATGGTGACAGTGGGCATCCCTGTGCTGTTCCAGATCTTAGAGGGAAAGCTTTCAGTGTCTCCCCATTGAGTACAATGTTAGCTGTGGGTTTTTCATATATTCCCTTTATCATACTGAGAAAATTCCCTTCTATTCCTATCCTTTGAAGTGTTTTCATCAAGAAAGGATGTTGAATTTTGTGAAATGCCTTTCCTGTATCGATTGAGATGATCATGTGGTTCTTTTGCTTTGATTTACTGATATGGTGCATTACATTCATTGATTTTCTTATGTTGAACCAGCCTTGAGTACCTGGAATAAACCCCACTTAGTTATGGTGTATAATTCCTTTAATGTGCTGCTGGATTCGATCTGCGAGTATTCTGTCGAGGATTTTTGCATCTATACTCATTAAAGAGATTGGTCTGTAATTTTCTTTTTTTGTAGTATCTTTGTCTGATTTTGGTATTACGGTGGTGCTGGCTTCATAGAATGAGCTGGGTAGCTCTCCCTTTTCTTTTTTGAAGAGTTTCAGCAGGACTGGTATTAATTCTTTCTTGAATGCCTGGTAAAATTCACGTGAAGCCATCTGGTCCTGGGCTTTGCTTTTTGGGGAGGTTTTTGATGACTAACTCAGTCTCTTCGCTTGTGTTTGGTTTGTTAAGGTCCTCTATTTCTTCTTGGGTCAATGTTGGTTGTTCATGCTTTTCTAGAAAGTTGTCCATTTCGTGTAAGTTGTCCAGTTTATTAGCATATAGTTGCTCATAGTCTCTTCTCATTATCTCCTTTATTTCTGCAGGGTCAGTAGTTATGCTTCCTTTCCCCCTTGTGATTGCATTTATTTGCATCTTTTTGTTGTTGTTATTAGCCGAGCTAGGGGTCCATCAATTTTGTTGACTTTCTCCAAGAACCAGCTTCTGGATTTGTCAATTCACTGTACTGTTTTCCTGTGTCGAGTTTCATTTATTTCTGCTCTTATCTTTGTTATTTCTTTCCTTCTGTTTGCTTTGGGGTTTATTTGCTGTTCTATCTCTAGTTTCTCCAAGTAGACAGTTAATTCCTCAATTTTTCCTCTCTCTTCTCTTTTAATATAGACATTTAAGGCATTTAAGGCAATAAATTTCCCTCTCAGCACAGCCTTTGCTGCATCCCATAAGTTTTGATATGTTGTGTTTTCACTGTCATTTGCCTCAAGGTTTTTACTAATTTCTCTTGTCATTTCTTCCTTTACCCACTGGTTTTCAAAAAGTGTGTTGTTTAGTTTCCATGTATTTGTGAATTTTACAATCTTCTGACTCTTATCTTTAATTCATTTTTATTGAGATACATTCACATACCATGCAGCCATACAAAACAAAACATACATTCAATTGCTTACAGTACCATTACACAGTTGTGCATTTATCAACAAAATTAATTTTTGATATTTTCATTACCACAAACACAAAAATAATAAGAAGAAAAATTAAAGTTAAAAAACAATTAAAGTAAAAAAGAACACTGGGTGCATTTTTTTTTTCTTCCCCCATTTTTCTACTCACCCATCCATAAACTAGACAAAGGGGAGTGTGGTCCATATGGCTTTCTCAATCACAGCCCTCATAAGCTACATTTTTACACAATCGTCTTCAAGACTCAAGGGTTTTGGGTTGTAGTTTGATAGTTTCAGGTATTTACTGCTAGCTATTCCAATTCATTAGAACCTAAAAACGGTTGTCTATATTGTGCATAAGAGGGTCCACCAGAGTGATGCCTCGACTCCTTTTGGAATTTCTCTGCCACTGAAGCTTATTTCATTCCCTTTCACATCCCCCTTTTGGTGAAGCTGTTCTCAAGAGAAAAACTAAGATGGTGGCTAGGTGAGATGGGGCAAAAAAACACCTCTGTGAAAAACACTAGATAAAAACCAGAAAGTGACCCAGAATACTGGTTACAGAGATGCGCCAGCTGGACGAGGTCTCCTAGTACCACAGGGGCCATATACTTGGTGAAACCGGGAGTCTGCATTCTGAAATGAGTGAGTAAGCTGGCTGGAAGACCCGCAGCCGCGCGGCGATCTAGGGAAGCCAGGGTTTGGTGTTTGGAGACCGACTGGCTCTTTTTAAAAAGAAAAAAAAAAAAGGGAAAAACCCAGGAGCAGCTGCAGTTGTGACAGTGGGAACCACGCAGTAAAACACAGCAAGAGGGGACTGGGCCGGCCTCTCGGTGTCTGGCCTGGAGGATAGCCCGCTGCAGATACCCTCGGGCCCGGGGGAGCGGAGGGGAGAGCCACAAGCAGAAAGAAACGCTGAGGCTCGCAGCTGGCCTCCCGGAGGGCTGGAAAAACTCCTGCCTGGGGCCGTGCCCACAGCCCAGAGCCCCGCCAGTTGTCCCAGAGCTGGGAAGGAGGAACTCTGCAAGGAGGGGGGGGTTGAGACACCCCATTCGGCCATCTTTGCATCAGGCTGAGAGCACCCCTGCACAGCCGGGCGGCCCGGGGCTTCCCTTGAGGGACGGCACGCACTGGTGACGTAGCACGGCATTCCCTCGGCAGAGGTCCTGGAGGATCATGGCTGGGAGGGGGGGCCCACTCGGAGAACCTAGGGACGCTATGCCAAGTCTGGTGGTTTGTGGGACAGCAAGAGAGAGGGTCTGGGACTGAAATGAAATGAAGGCTTAGACTCTTGCGGTGGCCTTGAATCTCCAGGAACCTGGGGAATTTGAATATTAAAGCTGTCCTTCCTCCCTGGCCATCCGGACACATGCCCCACATTCAAGGCGGACAGTTCCAGCAACACACCCACACTGAGTTCTCCAACTGAACCCCACAAGAATCATTTCCCCACACACCGCAGGGACAAGGTGGAAAACTGACTTTAGGGGTATAGGTGACTCATAGACGCCATCTGCTGGTTAGTTAAAGTGTACACCACCAAACTGTGTTTCTGAACAATCAGATTGGTATCTTTTTTTTACAACTTGAAAGAACCCTATCAAGCAAAGCAAATGCCAAGAGGCCAAAAACAACAGAAAATCTTAAAGCATATTATAAGGCAAGACGATATGAAGAATCCAATTACAAACACCCAAATCAAAATATCAGAAGAGACACAGTACTTGGCACAATTAATCAAAGAACTACAATCGAGGAATGAAAACATAGCAAAGGATTTAAAGGACATCAAGAAGACCATGGCCCAGGATATAAGCAACACAAAGAAGACCCTAGAAGGGCATAAAGAAGACATTGCAGAAGTAAATTAAAAAAACAGAAGATCTTATGGAAATAAAAGAACTGTTGGCCAAATTAAAAAGACTCCGGATATTCGCAATACAAGACTAGAGGAAGCTGAACAACGTCACAATGTCCTAGAAGTCCATAGAACAGAAAATGAAAGAACAAAAGAAAGAATGGAGAAAAAAATCGAAAAAATCGAAATGGATCTCAGGGATATGATAGATAAAATAAAAGGTCCAAACTTAAGACTCATTGGTGTCCCAGAAAGGGAAGAGAAGGGTAAAGGTCTAGAAAGAGTATTCAAAGAAATTGTTGGGGAAAACTTCCCAAACCCTCTACACAACATAAATACACAAAGCATAAATGCCCAGAGAACTCCAAATAGAATAAATGCAAATAAACCCACTCCGAGACATATTCTGATCAGACTGTCAAATACCGAAGAGAAGGAGCAAGTTCTGAAAGCAGCAAGAGAAAAGCAATTCACCACATACAAAGGGAACAACATAAGACTAAGTAGTGACTACTCAGTGGCTACCATGAAGGCGAGAAGGCAGTGGCATGACATATTTAAAATTCTGAGAGAGAAAAATTTCCAACCAAGAATACTTTATCCAGCAAAACTCTCCTTCAAATTTGAGGGAGAGCTTAAATTTTTCACAGACAAACAAATGCTGAGAGATTTTGCTAATAAAAGACCAGCCCTACTTCAGATAATAAAGGGAACCGTACCGACAGAGAAACAAAGAAAGGAGAGAGAGACATGGAGAACTTTAACAGACATATATATAGCCTTACATCCCAAATCACCAGGACACTCATTTTTCTCTAGTGATCACGGATCTTTCTCCAGAAGGGACCATAAGCTGGGACATAAAACAAGCCTCAAGAAATTAAAAAAAAAAAAAAAAAAAATTGAATATACTCAAAGCACATTCTCCAACCACAATGGAATACAAATAGAAGTCAATAATTTTTGAACTGTAACTCCACTGTTTACTTCCTACATGATATAAAATACACAAACTCTAATGACAAATCAGTGGTTTTGAACTCAACATAAAATACATAATTTTAGACAACTATATAAAGGTGGGGGAATGGAGGAGTATAGGAACACAGTTTATTTGTTCCTATTGAAGTGAAGGTGGTATCAAAGAAAAACAAGATTGTTATGGATTTAAGAGGTCAATTTTAAGCCCCACAGTAAACACAAAGAAATTATTAGAGAGTATGACCATAGAGATGAAAAGTAAAGTATCAGTTAAGAGAAATGGGGGAAGGGGCAATGGGGAGTTAAGAAATGAGTGTAGGGTTGCTGTTTGAGGTGAAGGGAAACTTCTAGTAATGGATGGTGGGAAAGAGCATTACAACATTCTAAATGTGATTAAACCCACTAATGGAATGCTAGGGAGGGGGTGGAATTGGAAGATTTAGGCTGTACATATGTTTCCACAATTGAAAAAAAAAAAAAAAAAAAGTGTAAATAGATGACAACTGAATGCCAAGATGAACCTGGATGGGACTGGAGGATGGAGGACAGGAGGCTCAAAGGGACACAGTTGAGACATAAGGTAAAGGAAATATAGAATGTAAGCTCTGTATCATTGTTGAATCTCCTGTACTTCTTAGCTGTGCTTAATGGGATTGTATAAAAGAATGTTCTTGTTCATGGGAAGTGTATATGTGAATTTCAGTGTTTGTTCAATGATGTGTGCAGCCAGCTCTCATATGTTCAGAAGACAGAGCAATAGATGATGGATGATAGATAGGGAGGGAGGGAGGGAGCGAAAGAAATAGCGATGTCACAGCATGTTAAAGTTGGTGGATTGGGCTATCAGGGGAGGGGGGTCAGGGTATGATGGAGTTCTGTGTATGGGGTTAGTATTGTTTTTGCAACTGTTCCTATAACTTTGAATTTGTTTCAAAAAAAAAAAAAAAAAAAAGATGATGTTCTCCATCCCACAATGCCGGGTCTAGATTCCTCCCCGGGAGTTATATTCCACGTTCCCAGGGAGATTCACTCCCCTGGGTGTCAGATCCCACATAAGGGGGAGGGCAGTGATTTCACCTGCCAAGTTGGCTTAGCTAGAGAGAGAGGTTCTGCCTGTTATTTATTTCCAGCTTCATTCCATTATGATCCGAGATAGTGTTTTTTATAATATCAATATTTTTAAATTTGTTGAGGCTTGCTTCGTGACCCAGCGTGTGGTCTATCCTAGAAAATGTTCCATGAGCACTCAAGAAGAATGTGTATCCTGCTGTTGTGGGATGTGGTGTTCTATAAATGTCTATCAAGTCTAGTTCATTTATCATACAATTCAACATCTCCATTTCCTTGTTGATCCTCTGTCTAGATGTTCTATCCATTGATGAGAGTGGTGTACTGAAGTCTCCAACTATTATTATGGAGTTATCTACTTCTCCTTTCAGTGTACTCAGTATCTGCCTCATGAATTTTGGGGCACTCTGGCTTGGTACATAAATATTTATGATTGTTCTGTTTTCTTGATGAATTGGCCCTTTTATTAATATATAGTGTCCTTCTTTGTCCCTTTCAATTGTTTTATTTTTGAAGTCTACTTTGTCTGATATTAATATAGCTATCCCCCACTTTTATCTGGTTGCTGTTTGCATGAAATATCTTTTTACAACCTTTCACTTTCAGCCTATTTTTGTCCTTGTGTCTAAGGTGAGTTTCTTGTAGACAGAATATAGATGGATCCTGTTTTTTAATCCATTCTGCCAGTCTCTGTCTTTTTATTGGGGAGTTTAATCCATTAACTAAATTTAGTGTTATTAGTTTAAGGGCAGTACTTTCTTCTATCATTGTCTTTTGGATTTTATATGTCATGTCTTTATTTTTTCCTCTCTCTCTTTTTACCCTTCCTGATAATCATTTCTACACTCTTCTCCAAACCTCTTTCTCCCGTCTTTTCCTATCAGCCTGTAGCACTCCCTTTAGTATTTCCTGTAGCACCAGTCTCGTATTATGAATTCTGTCTGTCTGAAAATATTTAAATCTCTCCTCCATTTTTGAAGGACGGTTTTGCTGGATTTAGAATTCTTGGTTGGCAGTTCTTCTCTTTCAGTATGTTAAATATATCGTACCAATGTCTTCTCGCCTCCATGGTTCCTGCAGAGTAATCTGTAGATAATCTTATTGAGCTTCCCTTGAATGTGATGGATTGCTTTTCTCTTGCTGCTTTAAGCAATCTCTCTTTTGACACTGGACAATCTGATCAGTAAGTGTCTTGGAGAACATCTTTTGTGGTCTATTCTGTTTGGGGTGCTCTGTGCTTCTTTGAATCTCTAATATTCTGTCTTTCATAAGAGTTGGGAAATTTTCAGTGAATATTTCTTCTATTATTCTTTCTGCCCCTTTCCCCCTCTCTTCTCCCTCTGGAACACCCATAACACGTATGTTTGTGCATTTCATGTTGTCACTCAGCTTCCTAAAACCCTGCTCATATTTTTCCATTCTTTTCACCGTCTGTTCTTTCATCTGTGTGAATTCAGATGTCCAGTCTTTCAATTCACTGATCCTTTCTTCTGCCTGTTCAAATCTACTGTTGTATCCCTCCATTGTCTTTCTCATCTCCTCCATTATGCTCTTCTTTCCCTTAAGTTCTGTCATTTGTTTTTTCAAGTTTATGAATTCTTCCTTATGGTCATCCAGTGTCCTACTTATATCCCTCATCTCTTTTGCTATGTCCTCCCTCAGCTCATTGACTTGATTTTTAAATTGATTTAGATTTGTTTGAACATCTCCAATTAGTTCTTCCTTCAGCTCATTGAACTGATTCAGCAATAATTGCTTCAACTCCTGTATCTCAGCTCAACTACTAGTTTGTTTCTTTGGCTGGTCTATATTTTTGTGTTTCCTAGTATGCCTCTTTACCTTAAGCTTTCTAGGCATCTGACTTTCTTGATTAGTTTACTCTGGAGATTGTTTTCACTCTTTTACCTAGGATTTTCTTGTTGGTTGGCTTTGTTCTCTAAACTTTGGTGTTTAGTTCAGCTTATTGTAGACCTTTAACTTAGATTCTGTTTATTGATCAGTTTTTCACCTCTTATTTTTCTGTTTCTTGCCCTGCCTCTATGTAGCCTTTTTGCATGGTGATATCCTCAGATATGGTCAGCCCCAGTCAGGTTTTCCTAATCCAGAGATGCCCAGGTATCGGGAGGAAGGTATGGTGTTTCCTTGAAAATGAGACCCTCCTGTGAGGCCTTTAGACTCTCTGCTTCTCCTATGTTTTCCAGCAGGTGGCACCTGCCAGCCCCCAGATGCCCCACCAGTATAAGGAGGCAGGGAGCCTTTAGATCTTCCAGTGACCCTGACCCTGTGGGGTTTGTGGCTGACTGAAGCTAGTTTCTGAATTCCAATCCCAGGGATCTGAGTTCCCAAAAGGGCTCAGAAGTTACGGCGTTTAGCAAATTTTCTCCGCCACTAGACTTACTGCTTTGTCTCAGAGCTATCTTAGCTTTGCTCTTGCCTGGGCCAAAATTGCAAGTCTTTGAGGCTTTCTGTAGTGGGCTTCTTAGAATAATTGTTTAAAAAAAGAGAGAGCATTCTGTCTTTATATTGTCATATCCATATACTATGTCCATGCCAATACTTGTATTATAGTTGACAAAGTTTTTCTTTAAATCAACTTATTCTTTGTGTGTGTGTGTTTTCCTTTTTATTTTTAATTAGAGAAGTTGTAGGTTTACAGAAAACTCATGCATAAAATACAGAGTTCTCATATACTACCCTATTATTAACACTTGCATTAGTGTGGTACATTTGCGGTAATTGATGAAAGAACAATTTTATAATTGTACTATTAACTATATTCAATGGTTTACTCTAGGGTTTACTGTGTTGTACAGTCCTATGGATATATATATATATATATATATATATAACATTTTTATTCTAGTAATATATATATATATCTCCTAAAATTTTCCCTTTTAACCACATTCAATGTATATATTTCCTATTAATTACATTGACAATGTTGTGCTACCTAATCTTATTCTTTTTGGCTTAACAGATTTATTTTGAAAAGAAACTTTATATTACTATGGTAAATGGAAAACCAGTATCACTTGGCATAAACAGAAAGTTAACCAAAACATAAATGCAATAAAGACTCCCTCATGTTATTAAATTAAAACAAAATATAAATTGTATGCCACGTAAAAAAAAAAAAAAAGAGAGAGAGAGAGAGAGAAAAAAATTTAAAAAAAAATTAAAAAAAAAAGGGGCCCAGTATGGACTATTTACAGTCCTTGCAGATCTAATGGGCTATTAAAATACCAAAAAACCAGGAGTTGAGGGCGATTAAGGAACAATCGAAGCAGAGAAGCTGGCTTTTCAGACAAGGGCTCACCCTCCCTGGATTTGCATATGAGTCTGATTATGTTTGAGCCCTGCCCTTCTCTGTATTATGTTCACCTGACTCCAAAGTCTCTTGTTTTTATTTTATTTTGTATTTTTTGCTGTTTTGCTAGCCCCATCTCCTGTCCACTGGGCTGACTGCTCCCAGATTTTCTGGTGTCTGCTCTCAGTTTATCTATGGTTGCACCTTTCGTTCTCCCTCCTGGTTCCCGGCATGGATGGCCCCTCCTCCCATGGGACTCTGCCTGGCAGGGAGGGGTGCGGGCACCCTGGCCATGAGAACTTACCGATTTCGCTGATCTCAGCTGTTCCACACATTCATGAGTGCTGTACGAAGTTCGTTCAATCTCAAATTCCTCTGCGGTGTCCAGTCCATGTAATTCCTGGCTTTCTACCAACTGCCCCAGAGGAGTAACTACAGCCTACACCTCACGACTCAGCCATCTTGCCACGCCCTTCTGTCACACATTTGGCTTTTGTATCTCTCTTGTCTCCCCAAACTAAAATGGTTCTCTCCCAGACCACATCCACCCATCCCTCCACTGTGTTCTTCAGAACACTGATTCCTTTCAAGAGTCCAGTCCAGTTGTTCCACATAATGCCTTCATTTTTCTATCTCTCCTGGTTAGATTCAGATCAAAGAATTCTAGCAAGAACACCACATGAATCATGCTGTGCACCTGCCCCTGCCTCACATCAGGAATCACACAGTATTGGGCAAACTCACTAAGGACATGCCAAGCTCAACCACTCAGTCAATGTGGTGGCCACCAGACCACTCTCTTTCAAAGGCATATTTTTTTCTTTGTAGTTAATAAGAACAAAGCTGAGTGTGAATCTGGTTGAAAGAGGAAGGTTAGGGGCATGTACAGCACGAGAAAGAAAGAGAGAGGATAAAATCCGGGACTACATAACTTAGCAAAAACTAAAGTGGACAATGATGGTGATTAAATGTACAAATATAAGAAACTTTTTACATGAGAGAAAACAAATGTATGCCACCATTGCAAGGTGTTAAAAATAGGATGGCATATGGAAAAAATACAATTAATGCAAACTAAGGTCTACTGTGAACAGTAATACTGTAATATTCTTACATTAATTGTAACAAAGGCAATATACCAAAGCTAAATGTCAGTAAGAGGAGGGTATAAAGGAGGAGTATGGGATTTTTTTTTTTTTACCTCTTCTTTCTTTGTGGAACAAATGGAAATGTTCTCATATAGATTGTGGTGATGAATGCATAACTGTGTGATTATACCAGGAGCCAATGATTGTACAATTAGGATAGATAGTATGGTGTGTGAATAAAACTGTTAAAAAAATAAACAGAAAGAAACAAGCGCTGGAGAAGTTGTGGAGAGAGATATATACCTATTTATTGCTGGTATGGAAGTAGAATGGTGCAGCCCCTCTGGAGAGCAGTACGGCGGTTCCACAGGAGCCTAAGTATAGAGTGTTGCCATAAGATCCTGCAATCCAGTTACTAGGTATATACTCGGTAGAACTGAAAGTAGAGACACAAATAGACATTTGCACACTGGTGTTTATGGCAGCATTATTCATGATTGCCAACAGATGAAGTGGCCCAAGAGTACAGCAACTGATGAGTACATTGGTGAACTGTGTTGTATACATACGATGGAATACTTTGCGGCTGCAGAAAGGAATGAAGTCGTGAGGCAAGCAGCAAGATGAACGAAACTTAAGGACAACATATTGAGCGAAATAAGCCAGAAACAAAAGAACAAATATTGTATGGTCTCACTAATACAAACTAACTATACTGAGAAAACTCTGAGAATTAAATTCAAGACCATAGGTTACCAGAAGATAGAAAATGGGCAGAGACTGGGCAATCATCAATTAAGGAGTACAGAATGTTCAATCAGGTTCACTGCAAATGTTCCCAGACTGCAAGCTCTCACAGCAGTCACATTTACTCCCGAGTTTTAACTGTTAGAAATGCTGCGATGCTGTGTTCTTTATGTATAATCTGGTAGATCCCTAGAACTTTGGTATCTCTGTGACATCTGAGATTCAGTTAGAGTTCTGCAGTTTTGAAAGTAAGTATTACTCCATACAGCAACTGTTCGCAAAGAAGCTGAAAAAGAGATCAGTCTTCGATTAGACCAGATGCCTGATCTGGTTAGGACCAAGGCAAATCAGAATATAGGGCAAAAGACGCTATTGCCTGTATTTTAAAAAGTCAACTTCTGTACGAGACCAAAGGAAGAGATGCTTACTTCGTCCAAAAATTTAATTATCTGTAACACACTATCTAACTTAATCTGTCTGGTCAGTTTATTTAAACAACCTAATTACATGGAACCTAGAATAGGGAATGAGATCTTGTTATTCTGTACAGGTTATTGTAATACCTGGATACATTCCAGAGTATTGTGGCCAAAAAATATTTGCAAAGTCCCTTGAGGGACTGGAGAAAAAAAATGTAGAACTATTAAACTTCCCCACCTGGTGAATTCCTGATGTTTTCTCAAGTATTAAGGACTCCCAATTTAGTAAGCCAAGCCCTCTATCTTGGGGCTTGCCCTTAATGAAACTCTTTCTGCAATGGCAAAGCTAAGCCTGCTTATAATTATGCCGAAGAGACATCCCCAGAGAACCTCTTTTGTTGCTCAAATGTGGCCTCTCTAAGCCAAACTCTGCAAATAAACTCACTACCCTCCCCACTACATGGGACAGGACTCCCAAGGATGAGTCTGGCCCTGGCATCATGGGATTGACAATGCTTTCTTTACCAAAAGGGGGAAGAGAAATGAAACAAAATAGTATTTCAGTGGCTAAAAGATTTCAAATAGAGACAAGAGGTCATTCTGGAGGTTCCTCTCATGCAAGCTTCAGCCAGAAACTGCAAATTACCACAGTATGCCAAGCCCCAACCACCAGTATTCCTGAAAACCCTAAATAATTCCCTGGGTTCTATTAAGACCCTATAGAAGTTTTATCTACTAAGTTTATTTTTTCAGACACTTAGTCTCCAAATGGCTCCTATGTTTCAGATAAGCCCTGAAACCCAGAGGTACCAGTCTCTCCAAGAACATCAACCAGTTTCATTCCTCTACCCCATAATGTTGACACCCCTTTTCAGCATGAAGAAGTTGGAGTGGTCATTGCCCAGATATCCCTGAAGATTGAGACAATGATCAAATGAGAGGGAAGAGCTGTAACTGAGAAGGTAGGATTCAACAAATGATTATGACTACTCATTCATTATATAGGTATTTCTTTTTAGTTTCTATGTATTAGAATAGCCAGAATGGGGGCGGCAGGCACGTGCAAACAGCCGGCACGCCTCCTCCCAGCCACCATGTTGGCTGGCATGTGGGCGTCAAACGGAGCCAGGCGAGGCGGCGACTCTGCCGACTCAGGTCCCCCTCGCGCTCACAGCACCACCAGTGGCAACAAGCACACACCAGGCCAGCTGGAGAAGTGTAGTTTTTTCCCTCTTTCCAGTCTTAACTGTATCTGGCCTGGAGGTCTCTCGTTGTTGATGGGGTGTTTATAAATTGCCCACCTTGCCTCAGTTTGAGTGGAGAGCCAGAAGATAACAAATGATCCTGTTTTAGTTGCTTTCATGTTAGTTCAGGTTCAGCAAGCTGGAAAGGGTTCCAAACTGGAAAATCAAGAAAAAGTTTGACAGGTGTAGCATGTGAACAACTCAAAACAAAAGGACACAAAACAAAGTTCAGGTCCTCAAAGGGAAGCAGGAGGTGCCTGGGTAGGTGGTGTTAGGGACTCAAGTTTGGGAGGGGACACCCGCCTGGAGAGGAGGCAATAGTGGGTGTGATGATGCCATCCTGCAGTTGCCCTGTGGGCTGGTTTGGACCTGCTGTATACCCCATAAAAAGATGATGCTCTTCTAATCCACTCTTGTGGGGGCAGACCTATTGTGGGTGGGGCTTTTGATCAGGTTGTTTCCATGGAGACGTGACCCCACCCATTCAAGGTGGGTCTTAATCATCTTTACTGGCATCCTCTATGAGAGCATAAAAGGCAGGGACATTTTGAAGAGAGCTCAGAGACACTTAGAAAGAAAATGCCCAGAGACACTTTGGAGACAGCTGTTGAAACCAGAACCAGGAGAGAAGCTAAGAGATGAAATCCAGAGTTTGCCCCAGAGAAGCTGAGAGGACCCCCAGACGCTTAGAGAGAAACACCCTGGGAGAAACAAGCAAGGAAGCAAAAGAGCTGAGAAAAAGAAGCTAAGACAGAAGCCCAGAGACATGCTTGTGAAAACAATAGAAATGAGAACCTAACCCTGGGAAAGGCCCAGCAGACTCCAGCCATGTGCATTCCCATGTGACAGAGGAACCCCAGACATCATCAGCCTTTCTTCAGAGAAGGTATTGTCCTACTGATGCCTTAATTGGGACATTTTCATGGCCTCAGAAGTGTAAATCTGTAACCCAATAAATCCCCTTTATAAAAGCCAAAAAAAAAAAAAAAAAAGTCAGATGGAAATACTTGAAATTGTTGCACTGTAATCCAGTAGCCTTGATCTTTGATAATGACTGTGTAATTATACAGCCTTCATCTTCTGACCATGTAATTATAAAAAACTTCGTGACAGCAGCCTCGTTATCCAGTGTATGAGTAGGTGAGTAATAAAATAAAGACATGCATAAAATAATAATAGTAATATAATAATAATAACAAGCTGGGAATCCGGGGGGAAAATACCCCTATGAAAACTATAAACAATAGTTAATAGTATTACATTAATAATCTTTCATCAATTGTACCAAATGTAACTACTGTTAAAAAAAATAATAGAATTACAAAAAAAATGCTATCATCAATTGCAACAAATTTTCCTCACCAATGCAAATGTTAGTGGTGGGGAGGTAGATGGGAATCCTGTATTTTATGCATGATTGCTCTTTAAACCCACTTCTCTAATAAAAGTTAAAAAAAAAAAAAAAAAAGAAATGGGCAAAGGATTTGAATAGACACTTCTCCAAAGAAGATATACAACTAGTCAAAAAGTACACGAAAAGATGCTCAACATCATTAGTCATTAGGGAAGAGCAAATCAAAACCATGAGATACCTCTTCACATCCCCTAGGATGTTTAGTATCAAAAAGTAAGATAATAAAACAATCGTTGGTGAGGATGTGGAAAATGGATAAACAAAATAAGGTACAACCATACAATGGAATATTATACAGTCACAAAAAGGAATGAAGTATTGATACATGTCACAACATGGATGAAGCCTGAAAACATTATGCCAAGTCAAAGAGGCCAGACATAAAAGGCTATATACTGAATAATTCTACTTATATGAAATGTGCAGAAAAGGCAAATCCATAGAAACAGAAAACAGGTTAGTGGTTGACAGGACCCAGGGGTAGCAGGGTATGGGAAGTGACACATGTGTGTATGTATGGTATGTATATTTGATTTTGGATATCACAGAATGCTCTATATACCCTTTTGCACTCTACTTTTCTGAAAGATCTTGTCATCTTCATACCTACAGAGCTCCCTCATTTAACAGCTTCACAATATACCACCACAGAAATACACTACAGTTTATTAACCATCCACAATTAATGGATTATTAACAGTTACTGCTCTGTTTTTTGCTATTATAAAAAATGTGCCAATGAATATTTTTAGGTAACTCGTTTGGCAATTAGGAAGATATACCATTAGGATAAATACCTTAAAATGGAACTGCTGGGTGTAAGGCATTTCACACTTTGATAAATACCGCCAAACTACCTTCCAAAGACACTGTATCACTTACTCTACCACCAACAAAAGTATATGACTTCATTTCCCCTTGACAATACAAAGTTTTTTGATCCTCAAATTCATATGGAACTTTCTGATCCTCAAATTCATATGGAATCACAAGGGACACCAAATAGCAAACTCCTATTGCAAAGGAAGAACAAAACTGGAGTTCTCAAATGTCCCAATTTTCAAAACTTACTGCAAAGACAGAGTTATCAAAACAGTGCAGTACTGGCACAAATACAGAGAGCAATGGAACAGAACTGTAAGTCCAGAAATAAAAACACACATCTATGGCCAACTGATTTTTGACACAGGTGCCAAGTACATTAATTGGGGGAAGAACATCTCTTCAACAAGTATTATTGGGAAAACTGGATACCCACATGCAAAAGAATGACGTTAGAGCCCTACCTCACACCATATTCAAAAATTAACTCAAAGTGGGTCAATGAACTAAATATAAAAGATAAAGCCATTAGCACACAGCACGGGACATGTAGTGCAGCTCTCAGGAAAGGTGTGTAAAGCGACTTGCAGATTGAATGAATGGGCGTGTGTGAAGGGGGATTAAAAAAAAAAAAAAAAAAAGGGGGGGATTTTCTTCATTTACCGGAAGGGGGAATATAGATAAATTAAAACCTGACCGGAGGCGGGGCAAGATGGCAGACTGGTGAGCTGTATGTTTTAGTTACTCCTCCAGGAAAGTAGGTAAAAAGCCAGGAACTGCGTGGACTGGACACCACAGAGCAATCTGTCTTTGGGCATACTTCATACAACACTCATGAAAACGTGGAACTGCTGAGATCAGCGAAATCTGTAAGTTTTTGCGGTCAGGGGACCCGCGCCCCTCCCTGCCAGGCTCAGTCCCGGGGGAGGAGGGGCTGTCAGCTCCAGGAAGGAGAAGGGAGAATTGCAGTGGCTGCTCTCATCGGAAACTCATTCTACTGATTCAAACTCCAACCATAGATAGACTGAGGCCAGACACCAGAGACTCTGAGAGCAGCCAGCCCAGCAGAGAGGAGACGGGAATAGAAGGAAAACAACACGAGAAGCTCCAAAGTAAAAGCAGAGGATTTTTGGAGTTCTGGTGAACACAGAAAGGGGAAGGGCGGAGATCAGGCCTTGAGGCGCATATGCAAATCCCGAAGCAAGGCTGATCTCTCTGCCCAGGGCACCTTTCCTTAATGGCCCTGGTTGCTTTGTCTATTAGCATTTCAATAACCCATTAGATCTCTGAGGAGGGCCGTTTTTTTTTTTTTTTTTTTTTTTTTTTTTTTTTTAAATCCTTTTTGCTTTTTCTAAAACAATTACTCTAAGAAGCTCAATACAGAAAGCTTCAAAGAATTGAAATTTGGGCACGTCAAGTCAAGAGCAGAAATAAGAGAGCTCTGAGACAAAAGGCAATAATCCAGTGGCTGAGAAAATTCACTAAACAACACAACTTCCCAAGAAAAGGGGGGTGTCCGCTCACAGCCACCATCCTGGTGGACAGGAAACACTCCTGCCCATCGCCAGCCCCATAGCCCAGAGCTGCCCCAGACAACCCAGTGTGACGGAAGTGCTTCAAATAACAGGCACACACCACAAAACTGGGCGTGGACATTAGCCTTCCCTGCAACCTCAGCTGAATGTCCCAGAGCTGGGAAGGGGGAGCAGTGTGAATTAACAGAGCCCCATTCAGCCATCATTTGAGCAGACTGGGAGCCTCCCAACACAGCCCAGCAGCCCAGAACTGCCCTGGGGGGACGGCACTCACCTGTGACATAGCACAGTCATCCCTCAACAGAGGACCCGGGGTGCACAGCCTGGAAGAGGGGCCCACTTGCAAGTCTCAGGAGCCATACGCCAATACCAAAGACTTGTGGGTCAGTGGCAGAGACAAACTGTGGCAGGACTGAACTGAAGGATTAGACTATTGCAGTAGCTTTAAAACTCTAGGATCATCAGGGAGATTTGATTGTTAGGGCCACCCCCCCTCCCCGACTGCCCAGAAACACGCCCCACATACAGGGCAGGCAACACCAACTACACACGCAAGCTTGGGACACCAATTGGGCCCCACAAGACTCACTCCCCCACTCACCAAAAAGGCTAAGCAGGGGAGATCTGGCTTGTGGAGAACAGGTGGCTCGTGGACGCCACCTGCTGGTTAGTTAGAGAAAGTGTACTCCACGAAGCTGTAGATCTGATAAATTAGAGATAAGGACTTCAACTGGTCTACAAACCCTAAAAGAACCCTATCAAGGACAGCAAATGCCACGAGGCCAAAAACAACAGAAAATTATAAAGCATATGAAAAAACCAGACGATATGGATAACCCAAGCCCAAGCACCCAAATCAAAAGACCAGAAGAGACACACCTAGAGCAGCTACTCAAAGAACTAAAGATGAACAATGAGACCCTAGTACGGGATATGAAGGAAATCAAGAAGACCCTAGAAGAGCATAAAGAAGACATTGCAAGACTAAATAAAAAAATGGATGATCTTATGGAAATTAAAGAAACTGTTGACCAAATTAAAAAGATTCTGGACACTCATAGTACAAGACTAGAGGAAGTTGAACAACGAATCAGTGACCTGGAAGATGACAGAATGGAAAATGAAAGCATAAAAGAAAGAATGGGGAAAAAAATTGAAAAACTCGAAATGGACCTCAGGGATATGATAGATAATATGAAGCGTCCGAATATAAGACTCATTGGTGTCCCAGAAGGGGAAGAAAAGGGTAAAGGTCTAGGAAGAGTATTCAAAGAAATTGTTGGGGAAAACTTCCCAAATCTTCTAAACAACATAAATACACAAATCATAAATGCTCAGCGAACTCCAAATAGAATAAATCCAAAAAAAACCCACTCCGAGACATATACTGATCACACTGTCAAACATAGAAGAGAAGGAGCAAGTTCTGAAAGCAGCAAGAGAAAAGCAATTCACCACATACAAAGGAAACAGCATAAGACTAAGTAGTGACTACTCAGCAGCCACCATGGAGGCGAGAAGGCAATGGCACGATATATTTAAAATTCTGAGAGAGAGGAATTTCCAGCCAAGAATACTTTATCCAGCAAAGCTCTCCTTCAAATTTGAGGGAGAGCTTAAATTTTTCACAGACAAAGAAATGCTGAGAGAATTTGCTAACAAGAGACCTGCCCTACTGGAGATACTAAAGGGGGGATGGTTCAACATCAGAAAAACAATCAATGTATTACAACACATTAAAAACTCGAAAGGGAAAAATCAATTGATCATCTCAATAGATGCTGAAAAAGCATTTGACAAAATCCAACATCCCTTTTTGATAAAAACACTTCAAAAGGTAGGAATTGAAGGAAACTTCCTCAACATGATAAAGAGCATATATGAAAAACCCACAGCCAGCATAGTACTCAATGGTGAGAGACTGAAAGCCTTCCCTCTAAGATCAGGAACAAGACAAGGATGCCCGCTGTCACCACTGTTATTCAACATTGTGCTGGAAGTGCTAGCCAGGGCAATCCGGCAAGACAAAGAAATAAAAGGCATCCAAATTAGAAAAGAAGAAGTAAAACTGTCATTGTTTGCAGATGATATGATCTTATATCTAGAAAACCCTGAGAAATCGACGATACAGCTACTAGAGCTAATAAACAAATTTAGCAAAGTAGCGGGATACAAGGTTAATGCACATAAGTCAGTAATGTTTCTATATGCTAGAAATGAACAAACTGAAGAGACACTCAAGAAAAAGATACCATTTTCAATAGCAACTAAAAAAATCAAGTACCTAGGAATAAACTTAACCAAAGATGTAAAAGACCTATACAAAGAAAACTACATAACTCTACTAAAAGAAATAGAAGGGGACCTTAAAAGATGGAAAAATATTCCATGTTCATGGATAGGAAGACTAAATGTCATTAAGATGTCAATTCTACCCAAACTCATCTACAGATTCAATGCAATCCCAATCAAAATTCCAACAACCTACTTTGCAGACTTGGAAAAGCTAGTTATCAAATTTATTTGGAAAGGGAAGATGCCTCGAATTGCTAAAGACACTCTAAAAAAGAAAAACGAAGTGGGAGGACTTACACTCCCTGACTTTGAAGCTTATTATAAAGCCACAGTTGCCAAGACAGCATGGTACTGGCACAAAGATAGACATATAGATCAATGGAATCGAATTGAGAATTCAGAGATAGACCCTCAGATCTATGGCCGACTGATCTTTGATAAGGCCCCCAAAGTCACCGAACTGAGCCATAATGGTCTTTTCAACAAATGGGGCTGGGAGAGTTGGATATCCATATCCAAAAGAATGAAAGAGGACCCCTACCTCACCCCCTACACAAAAATTAACTCAAAATGGACCAAAGATCTCAATATAAAAGAAAGTACCATAAAACTCCTAGAAGATAATGTAGGAAAACATCTTCAAGACCTTGTATTAGGAGGCCACTTCCTAGACTTTACACCCAAAGCACAAGCAACAAAAGAGAAAATAGATAAATGGGAACTCCTCAAGCTTAGAAGTTTCTGCACCTCAAAGGAATTTCTCAAAAAGGTAAAGAGGCAGCCAACTCAATGGGAAAAAATTTTTGGAAACCATGTATCTGACAAAAGACTGATATCTTGCATATACAAAGAAATCCTACAACTCAATGACAATAGTACAGACAGCCCAATTATAAAATGGGCAAAAGATATGAAAAGACAGTTCTCTGAAGAGGAAATACAAATGACCAAGAAACACATGAAAAAATGTTCAGCTTCACTAGCTATTAGAGAGATGCAAATTAAGACCACAATGAGATACCATCTAACACCGGTTAGAATGGCTGCCATTAAACAAACAGGAAACTACAAATGCTGGAGGGGATGTGGAGAAATTGGAACTCTTATTCATTGTTGGTGGGACTGTATAATGGTTCAGCCACTCTGGAAGTCAGTCTGGCAGTTCCTTAGAAAACTAGATATAGAGCTACCATTCGATCCAGCGATTGCACTCCTTGGTATATACCCGGAAGTTCGGAAAGCAGTGACACGAACAGATATCTGCACGCCAATGTTCATAGCAGCATTATTCACAATTGCCAAGAGATGGAAACAACCCAAATGTCCTTCAACAGATGAGTGGATAAATAAAATGTGGTATATACACACGATGGAATACTACGCGGCAGTAAGAAGGAACGATCTGGTGAAACATATGACAACATGGATGAACCTTGAAGACATAATGCTGAGCGAAATAAGCCAGGCACAAAAAGAGAAATATTATATGCTACCACTAATGTGAACTTTGAAAAATGTAAAACAAATGGTTTATAATGTAGAATGTAGGGGAACTAGCAGTAGAGAGCAATTAAGGAAGGGGGAACAATAATCCAGGAAGAACAGATAAGCTATTTAACGTTCTGGGGATGCCCAGAAATGACTATGGTCTGTTAATTTCTGATGGTTGTAGTAGGAACAAGTTCACTGAAATGTTGCTATATTATGTAACTTTCTTGGGGTAAATTAGGAACATATTGGAAGTTAAGCAGTTATCTTAGGTTAGTTGTCTTTTTCTTACTCCCTTGCTATGGTCTCTTTGAAATGCTCTTTTATTGTATGTTTGTTTTCTTTTTAACTTTTTTTTTCATACAGGTGATTTGAAAAAAGAAGGGAAAGTTAAAAAAAAAAAAAAAAAAAAGAAAAAAGACAAACAAGGGGAAAAAAAAAAAAAAAAAAAGATGTAGTGCCCCCTTGAGGAGCCTGTGGAGAATGCAGGGGTATTCGCCTACCCCACCTCCATGGTTGCTAACATGACCACAGACATAGGGGACTGGTGGTTTGATGGGTTGAGCCCTCTACCATAAGTTTTACCCTTGGGAAGACGGTTGCTGCAAAGGAGAGGCTAGGCCTCCCTGTATTTGTGCCTAAGAGTCTCCTCCTGAATGCCTCTTTGTTGCTCAGATGTGGCCCTCTCTCTCTGGCTAAGCCAACTTGAAAGGTGAAATCACTGCCCTCCCCCCTACGTGGGATCAGACACCCAGGGAAATGAATCTCCCTGGCAACGTGGAATATGACTCCCAGGGAGGAATGTAGACCTGGCACCGTGGGACGGAGAACATCTTCTTGACCAAAAGGGGGATGTGAAAGGAAATGAAATAAGCTTCAGTGGCAGAGAGATTCCAAAACGAGCCGAGAGGTCACTCTGGTGGGCACTCTTATGCACACTTTAGACAACCCTTTTTAGGTTCTAAAGAATTGGGGTAGCTGGTGGTGGATACCTGAAACTATCAAACTACAACCCAGAACCCATGAATCTCGAAGACAGTTGTATAAAAATGTAGCTTATGAGGGGTGACAATGGGATTGGGAAAGCCATAAGGACCAAACACCACTTTGTCTAGTTTATGGATGGATGTGTAGAAAAGTAGGGGAAGGAAACAAACAGACAAAGGTACCCAGTGTTCTTTTTTACTTCAATTGCTCTTTTTCACTCTAATTATTATTCTTGTTATTTTTGTGTGTGTGCTAATGAAGGTGTCAGGGATTGATTTAGGTGATGAATGTACAACTATGTAATGGTACTGTAAACAATCGAAAGTACAATTTGTTTTGTATGACTGCGTGATATGTGAATATATCTCAATAAAATGATGATTAAAAAAAAAAAAAAAAAAAAAAAAAAGCTAAAGCCATAAAACTCCAAGAAGAAAACTAAAAGAGTGGGTCAATGACCTAAATATAAAAGCTAAAGCCATAAAACTACTAGAAGAAGGTAGTGATTTCTTAGATATGATACCAAAAGCACAAGCAACAGAAGAAAAAAATACATAAAATGGACCTCGTCAAAATTAAAATCTTTTGTATGTCAAAGGACACTATCAAGAAAGTGAAAAGACAACCTATAGAATGGGAGAAAATAATTGGAAAACATTATGTGATAAGGGTTTAAAATATAGAGTGGAAAAAGAACTCCATCATACCAACACACTGAAACGGCAAACCACCAAAGGCAAAGGAACTGAATAGACATTTCTCCAAAGAAGATGTACAAATGGCCAATAAGCACGTGAAAAGATGCTCAAAATCATTAGCCATTAGGAAATGCAAATCAAAACCACAATGTGACAATGTGTAAACTCAGAATTGAATCTTAGAACATAGCCTAACGTGGACACAATAATTGTAATAGTCCCTAGATTGTAAGCTCTTACAGCAGTTAACTCTATCCCTGAATTGTAAGGCCTATCTCTAAACTTTAAGATGCCGATCCCCTAGCGTATGTTGTCACAAACATTGGGACTGGCAGTTTGATGTGCTGAGCCCTCAAGCATGGGACTTGCCCTTATGAAGCTCATTACCACAAAGGAAAGTCTAAAGTTGTATGTAATGGTGCCTAAGAGTCTCCCCCTGAGTACCTCTTTGTTGCTCAGATGTGGCCCTCTCTCTCTCTAACTGAGCCATCTCGACAGGTGAACTCGCTGCCCTCCCCCCTATGTGGGACCCGACTCCCAGGGTTGTAAATCTCCCTGGCAACGCAGAGTATGACTCCCGGGGATGAATGTGGACCCGGCATCGTGGGACTGAGAGTATCTTCTTGACCAAAAGGGGGATGCAAAATGAGACGAAATAGTTTCAGTGGCTGAGAGATTCCAAATGGAGTCGAGAGGTCACTCTGGTGGACATTTTTATGCACTATATAGATAACACCTCTTAGGCTTTAATGTATTGGAATAGCTAGAAGTAAATACCTGAAACTACCAAACTCCAACCCAGCAATCTGGACTCCTGAAGACAATTATATAATAATGTAGATTACAAGGGGTGACAGTGTGATTGCGAAGACCTTGTGGATCACACCCCCTTTATCTAGTGTATGGATGAGTGGAGGAATGGGGATAAAAACTAAAGGACAAATGGGGTGGGATGGGGGGATGATTTGGGTGTTTTTTTTCACTTTTATTTTTTATTCTTGTTCTGGTTCTTTCTGATGTAAGGAAAATGTTCAGAGATAGACTGTGGTGATGAATGCATAACTATGTTATCATACTGTGGACAGTGGATTGTATATCATGGATGACTGTATGGTGTGTGAATGTATTTCAATAAAACCGAATTTAATTAAAAAAAAAAAAAAACCACAATGTGATACCATTTCGCACAACCATTTCTAGAATGGCTATAATATAAAAAACAGAAAATAATAAATATTAGGATGTGTAGAACTATGAAACCTTATACATGGTTGGTGGCACTGTAGAATGGTGCAGCACTGTGGAAATCAGTTTGGTGATTCCTCAGAAAATTGCAATTAGAATTACCACATGTTAACAGGAATACCTTACTAGTACCACAGAAATACTACAGACAAATAATTAAGGGCAGAAAACAGCCACGGGGTGTTTTGGGGCATGAGAAGAGGGAAGAAGACTGTACAACTAAGTGACGATAATGTGAGATATAGATGGATTATCGTGGACATAACATATAGTATGTGAACTTAGGAACCCCCTACTTTATAAGCCAAGCCCTCGATATTGAGGCGTGCTCTTGTGAAACTTATGGTTGTAAGGGAAGGCTGAGCTCACCTATACTTATGCCTAGAAGTAACCTCCAGAGAACCTCTTTTGTTGCTCAAATGTGGACGTTCTCTCTCTAAACCCAACTCTGTAAAGAAATTCATCACCCCCACATCTGACATGGGTCAGGACCCCCCCTGGCAACGTGGGACATGGATTCCGGGAATGAGCCTGACCCTGGCATCAAGGGGTTAAGAATGCCTTTTTGACCAAAAGGGGGAAAAGAAAGGCAACAAAATAAGGTTTCAGAAGCTAAGAGAATTCAAATAAAGTCAAGAGGCTGTCATGGAAGTTACTCTTATGTAAGCTTCAGCTAGATATGCTAAATGGTCACTGTATAATAAGCCCAAGTCAACAGTAGTCCTGAAAACCCTAAAGAATACCCACGTCCCTATATGAGATCTAAAAAACTTTCACTCACTAAGTTTATTCTTCAGAAACTTAAATCCTCCAGAGAACTCCTATGCCAGTTAAGTCCCGAAATCCAGAGGCAACAGCCTCTTCAAGAATATCAACCAGATGTGCCTCCTTTTTCATAAACTCAACAACCCTTAACAACATGAACAAGTTAGGGTGGTCACTGCCTAGACATCTCTGAAGATTGGGAAAATGATTAAACTAGAGGAAGGGGTAGCAAGAGACAAGATAGAATTTAACAAAGGATTATGAATACTTAATCTCTATATAATTTTCTTTTTCTTAGTTGCTAGGGTACTAGGATAGAAGAAAAGAACTGAAATGGTAGAACTGTAACCCATAGCAACTTTTGAAATTTGCTCTACAGCTACTTGTTAAAGTGTAATTTGAAGTTATTACCTTTTGTATAATGTTATATTTCACAATAAGGAAATAAGTGAAACTATGGTACTGTAACTCATATTTTTGGAAATTTCCTATATAACCACTTGCTAGATTGTACTACAAAAGTTATTACCTTTTTGCATACGTATTTCTCAATAAGGAAATAACTGACACTGTGGAACTGTAAACCATAACATTCCTTGAAATTTGCTCTCTAACTATTTGTTAAGTTGTACTTGGAAAATTATCACTCGTATGTATATATGTTATATTCCACAATGAATAGTATGATTAAAAAAAAATTACCACATGACCCAGCACCCCTACATCTTGTTATACACCCAAAAGAATTGAAAGCAGGAAGTCAAACAGATACTTGTATACCAATGATTCTAACAGCCTTATTCACAAAAACCAAAAGGCAGAAGCAACCCAAGTGTCCACCATCAGACGGAAGGGTAAACAAAGTGCGATATAAACATACAATGGAATAACAGCTGTAAAAAGGAGTAAGGTTCTGATACATGCTACCACATGGATGAACCTTCAAGACATCATGTTGAGTAAAATAAGTCAAACACAAAAAGACAAATCTTGTATGATCTCACTTATATCAAATACCTAGCATAACCAAACTTCAAAGAGACAGATGGTGTTTTACAGGTTACCAGGGGCAGGGAATGTGGGAGGGGACAGGGAAGAGGGAATTATAGCTTAATGGGTATGTGGTTTCTGTTTAAGGAGATGAAAAAGGAGGGTTAATAGATGTTGGTAATGGTAGCACAATATTGTTAACATAATTAATACTACTGAATTGTACACTTGAATGTGGTTAAAATGGGTAATTATGTGCTTTAAAAGTTTTTTTTAAAAATACATAAAACATTTTCCATTTATACAAACTCCAAAAATAGGCAAAACAAATACAAAAAAAGCTTCAAACTTTTTGATCTCTGACAATCTGATAGGTAAAAAATGGTACCTGGCTGTAGCGCTAATTTGCAAATTACGAATTATCAGTGAAGGTGACTTCTTACCATTTGTTTAAATGTTAATGTTACTTGTACTTCTTTTTCTATGAACTATCGCTTTTGCCCCTTACCAATTTTCTTTTAGTTTACTGGTCTTTTACTTACTAAGTGGCAGGATACACACAAACTAATGCATGTGCATACATATGTGTATACATATACACACACACATATACATATACACATACATGGATATCTGCCCTATGCCGTCATATGTATTATAAATATTTCCCTCAGTTTTACTTCTTTTAATTTCGCTTATACTGTATTTTCTCTACAGAAATCCTAAATTTTTTTGTTGTAAAATAGATGTCTTTTTTATGGCTTCTATGTTTTCTATCTTACTTTAAAAGGCCATTCCCTATTTGAATTTTATAAATAATTCTATTTTTTCTTCCAGTTTAATTATCAGTTCACTATAAATATTTGTAGAATTTATTTTAGGGTAAAGAATGTTTTAAGTTTAAATAAGCACTTCTCCAATCCCAAATATCTGCAGAGAATTAGAGAAGCTATTTTTCTGAAACCAAAAAACAAGAGTCCTCATTCAAATAACAAACATTTAAAATATCCAACAAAATTTCCAGCAGACTAAAAGTGATAAATCACTTAAGATAGGTACTTCTCAAGGTTATGCAGCTTCATAGTGGTGATAGTTGACCATTCCCTAATGAATTTTCCAAATAAAATGTACAATATTTTAACTGAAATTTCTATAACCTGTTCATTATACTATTAAAAACATTCTCTCCCTTACTTAACTTTTATCACTAGTTAACCTTTAGGTTTAATTTTTACAAGATTAGATAACGACAATGAGCAAAACCTTCAGTATGACAGTTTCTACCAAGAATAGCTGCTTCTATATGCCACCTATCAAGAAAAAGATGTTTATTGCCACTTTAGATAATTCATACATGATAAAATTGACATACTTAAAAGTTCAAAACTTTCTGGAAGCAGTTTTTACTGAAGCAAAAGGTAAGCCATCTGTAAGCAAATGCACCGTGCACACTTACCATGTGTGGGGCACTGATTGTTGCCTGGAAGCCTGCAAAACAAGAGAAGAACTACTGATATATTCAGCCCCACAAACACAGTGCATGTTCCACACAACTCCTTTATAACATCCATAAATTGCTTTCAATTATTTTAGTTTAAACGACTTCAAGAGAAAATAAAACTTCTGTTTTGTACACTAGAATACTACCATGCAGAAGTTAAATTCAGAAAATATAATCATGCCAAAGGCATGCTCATCATCCGGTAACAGTCCCACACTTCCAAAACTTTCTTCTCCCATTCAGTTAGCCAAGAAAGGAAGAATTTCAGTAAGTTGCAAGTTGATAGAACTGTCACTTGTTTTTTTCCTTCACATTTATAAAAAGAAAATCAGCCTCCATAAAAAAAGGGTATGTTCCTATTCTTTGCAAAATTAAATTGTTACTTCTTTCTGGCAATTAAAAAAAAATTGGAGCAAATGGCATCAAGCTAATTTAAGAGATAATAAACTATAATTTTCTCTTTATACTACTCTCTAATACTAATTCACAAAATCTTCTCTTATATTTTAGCTTTTAGTTTCTTTTCTTCCAGTGTTGCTTTCTCAAAACGTATTTGCCTGCTTTTGCCTCTGAAACGATTTTCACTGAGCAATGGTAGCAGGTGCCTTCAGAGTTCAGAAGCAACCAGGGCCTTCTCTGCTAATTGTTACAGTGCTTCAAAAGAAGACAGTGTGGTAGGTGGCTGACAGAATCCCAAGGCACTGCTAAGCCTCAAAGGCGCCCACTGCCAAGGCTCAGCAGCTCAGCAAACCCTGCTTCAGGATAAGGAGTTAAATAAGAACTTTCTAAAAACAAATACGAGGAAAAAAAATAAAATAGGGAAAGTGAAGCAGAGAAGTCAGTAAAAACTTCATTACATTTGTATCCTTTAAACACTGATATAAAAATGTGAAAAGCAATGCTCCTAAAGAAAACTAAGTATTCAGGTAAAACTAGAATAAGTTTTCATTAAGAGTATATTTTGTTTTAAGAAAAGTAATCTTTATATATATTATATATTGAGAAAACAGAAAAGATACTTCATATATAACACTACTAAAATGGGTATGTTGGTTTTCTGGAATTATTAAAATTTTCTAACATTGATCATGGAGTTGTATGCACAACCATGCGATGATACTGTGAGCCACTGATTATATACTTCAGATGGTTTATATGGTGTGTGAATGTATCTCAATAAAACTGCATTTAAAAAGTGGACATACTGGGAATAGGAAACTTATTAAAGTTTAAAAACCAAGTAAGAAAGGTAATAGTAGATTAATATCTGTATCCAAGCCTACCTTTCCCTATAAAATTATAGAGTAAAAGAGTAAAAAGGTGACATTTTGAGATATCCAGAGCTTACCTATTGATTGTGGAGAGTCCATATAAGGGTTACATTTTGCATAGTGCGAGCGGTCTGTGGCCAGCATTACTTCAAATACTTTATCTGTCTTGATGATTCCATTTTCTGAAATGAATGAGGCAAATATTTTAGGAAGAGGAGTGATGTGATTGTGTATATTTTATAATAATTACTCTGGCAGCACTGTAGAGAATGGACTGGAGGAGAGCAAAATTGAAAGTTATTGCCAATGGCCCAGGTGACAGCAATCTGTCTTCCATAATGATGGTAAGGATGGAGAAAAGTAGAAGGATCTGAGTTATATTTAGGAGGTGACATATACCTGAACGATGGGATTTTGGGCTTAGTGGAAGGTAAGGGTAGGCATGGAGATGCCATTTGCTGATTTGCGAAACCCTAGAGAAGGATCAGAGTTAAGGAGGAAAACGATAAGTTATTTACTCAGTTAGGGGCTATGGAACATACAAGTAGAGAGACTCAGCAGTCACTTGGACATAAGAACCTGGGGCTCAGGAAAGAGATGTGGGATAGAGATACAGACTCCTATTTATATAAACAGCAAATGAAGCAATGCAAGGAAATTAAAAGTGGCCAGGGAAGAATACATAGAGAAGAAAAAGAAAAGTCAAGTCTAAGAGATGTGCAAAGGAACTGGAGCCTTCAAAGATGATGATGAGCAGCCAGAGAGACAGGATGAAAACCAAGAAAACACATCTTTCAAAGAGCCCAAAAGAAGTGAATTTTTCAAACCTCTATGGAAAATAATTCAGTAGTTCTTCAAAGAGTAAAAACATAGAATTACATATGACCCAGCAATTCCACTCCTAGGTATATACCCAAAAGAACTAAAAGCATGGACTCTAACAGATACACGTACACTAAGGTTCATAGTGGCATTTTCCACAATAGCCAAAAGGTAGAAACAGCCCAAGTATCCACTGATACATGAATGGATAAACAAAATGTAGTATTGTAGTGAATTAAAATAAAATATGGGCTTTTGCAAAGGCATGATGCTTCACTTCTCAGACCCTGTCATTAGTAACCTAGGGGCTTTGCACTGATACAGTGCCTCAGTAACTTAGACCCTGTCATTAGATCCCTTAGTGACCAGCTCTGAAACCTCATTACACAAGATAAACAGCTTCTCCTTCTCCCCACTCCCCCACATCTGGCCTGGGTTCGCAATCCCCATGAAAGTCATAAGCAAACTCCCAATCTCCATTCTTACTTCACCAACGGCCACAGCTCCACCCATTTAACATTATAAAAGCATAATCCCCACGTACACAGCAACCTTTTGCTCGCACCTGCTTGGTTGGCCTATGCTCCTGACCTGTTTCCCCGAGTGACTCTATAAGGTACATCACTCCTCTTTGTTTTAGGATCTGTCAGCATAATAAACTTTTCTTTCACACATCTCTGTTGTCACTCGACTTTGCTGCACCCGACTATCCATTTAAAAACTCTTAAATTCAGGTATATACATACAAGGGAATTATTCAGCCATGAAAAGGAATGAAGTTCTGATATATGCTACAACATGGATGAACTTTATGCCGAGTGAAATAAGCCAGACACAACGGGACGCATATTGTGTGATTCCACTTAAATGAAAATCGAGAATAAGCAAATTCATAGGGACAAAAGTAAATCAGAAGTTATCATGGGTGGAAGAGAATTGGGAATTATTGCTTAATGGGTACAGTGTTTCTGCTTAAAGTGATGAAAAACGTTTGGTAATGAATGGAGTTAATGACAGCACAACATTGTAAAAGGAATTAATGCCACTGAATTGTACCCTTAAAAATGGCTAAAATGGTAAATTTTATATTATATATGTATGTTACCACAATAAAAAATAAATAAACAAACACCAAATTCCAACAAAGATCCTGCTGCTACTATAAGTCTGTGGGTACAGAAAGCAGGAACAGGATGGGGTGAGGCTTAAAAGACTTCAAGGAAAAGTGAGCATGGGACACAGACAAAATCAATCTCAGAAAGAAGTCTCAGTCTCAGACTTCTGTACTACTTGAAAATTCACAGAACCAGGAAAGTACTAAAAAGTCAGTAGGTCAGCTCAGTCCCCCCACGGAAGCTTTGAACAACAGTAAGAATTGGCAAAAACATCTCTCTAAAAGATCCAGAAAACAGTTACAGGATTACAGTAACAGTAAAAGCGCTGAATCAAGAAAAGGGCCACTTAAAAGTGTTAAGATCTCCTGGAGCCCTGGCTGGCTCCTTCCCCACCTCTCACTGACTCAGCACAGAACAGGCTATGCTCCCCTGCAGATCCCTGATCCTGGTTCTGGAGAAAGCGAAGTGGCCCTCACACACATGTATGTTTGGCCCAATCTGTCTGGTGATGGTCTGAGGAACTCACTGTCTCAGAGCTTGCCCTGTGTGTAGAAGGCAATTCACCAAGCTCTCCTACGGAATACTATGAGAGAGCAGTCAAGTCATGCTGACTGTAGCAAGGAATTATACTAGCTATAGAACATATGGTACAATGCCATGACATGAGAAAACTGTTTCTAGAGACAAGGGTATACTCATATGCGTGTAAATGGGAATTCCTAGGGGCACACATGTATGCCCAAGGCAAGAGGCACACGCAGAAAAGACCACTGAGGTCCCTAAGTTTTGGCCTGGAGCTATTCTCGAATTTCAGGATAAGCCCTGAAGGAGAGCACTTGCAGAAGTCAATCAGCAAAGATTGGGAAAGGTATTTTCTTTTTTCCTCCTTTTTCTTCTTCTCTCTCTCTCTTTTTGTTAGTTCCTGGCATTCAAGGAAGGCTCTGTCATAACACTAGCTAAGGATCAGATGCCTCAGAACCTAAATTATAGTCATAACACACTAAAATATCAAAATGTCCAGACTTCAACATAAAATTACAAAACAAAAAGAAATAGGAACTGATGGCCAGGCAAAGATTAAAGCATTAGAAACTATCAGTGAGGAAAATGAGAACTGGGATATTCAAGATAAAGACTTTAAAAAAAAAAAAAAAAAAAGATCCTATGTGAAAGGAAATGAAATAAGCTTCAGTGGCAGAGAGATTCCAAAAGGAGCTGAGAGGTCACTCTGATGGACACTTTTACGCACAATGCAGACAACTCTTTTTAGGTTCCAATGAATTCAAATACCTAAGAGTAAATACCTGAAACTATCAAACTACAACCCAGAACCCTGAATCTTGAAGATAATTGTATAAAAATGTAGCTTATGAGGGATGACAATGTGATTGGGAAAGCCAAATGGACCACACTACCCTTTGTCCAGTACATGGATGGATGAGTAGAAAAAGGGGGGCAAAAAAAAAGGGGGGCACCCAGTGTTCATTTTACTTTAATTGTTCTTTTCCACTTAAAGCTTTACTCTTACTATTTTTGTGTGTGTGGTAATGAAAATGTTCAAAAATTAATTTTGGTGATGAATGCACAACTATATAATGGTACTGTGAACAACTGGATGATTGAATGTATGCTTTGTATGACTGCATGGTATATGAATATATCTCAACAAAAATGAATTTAAAAAAAAACCCTCTAGTAACAGAAAAAAAAAATATATTCTTTGGCACTGGTATCAAAATCATCCTGCTGCCTCCGAAGTGGGACCTGACTCCCAGGGGTGTAAATCTCCCTGGCAATGCAGGATATGACTCCCGGGGATGAATATGGACCCGGCATCATGGGATTGAGAACATCTTCTTGACCAAAAGGGGGATATGAAATGAAACGATATAAAGCGTCAGTGGCTGGGAGATTTCAAATGGAGTTGAGAGGTCACTCTGGTAGACATTCTTACTCATTACACAGACAACACTTATTAAGTTTTAATGTAGTGGAAAAGCTAGAAGTAAATACCTGAAACTACCAAACTCCAACCCAGTAGCCTTGACTCGAAGACGACTGTATAACAATGTAGATTACAAGGGGTGACAGTATGATTGTGAAAACCTTGTGGATCGCACTCCCTTTATCCAGTGTATGGATGGATGAGCAGAAAAGTGGAGACAAAACCTAAATAAAAAATAGGGTGGGATAGGGGGATGATTTAGATGTTCTTTTTTATTTTTATTTTTTATTCTTATTCTGATTCTTCTTGGTATAAGGAAAATGTTCAAAAATAGATTGGGGTGATGAATGTACAACTATAAGATGGTACTGTGAATAGCTGATTGCACGCCATGGATGATCATATGGTATGTGAATATATCGCAATAAAACTGAATTTAAAAAAATCATCCTGCTAATAGTTACTTTGCATATACTGATAGGTAAAGTTAAATAATTCAGTACTTAGTTTCATCATGGCAATATTCACGAACTGGCAAACTTATATCTAAAAATATTCAAACAAGACCAAAAAATGTTTTCAACTATTCTTCAAATATTTATAATATTCAAGAAGTTTAGGAAGAACAGCTTGTTCTATGACCTACATAAGTACTCATTTTATATTGCTTTAACTTGACTCATATCCTCTTTCCTTTACAAAGAATAAGGAAGACATTTTGTAAGTAGCAGCCTCAAAAAAGTAATGAATGGAGAACCTAAGATGGTGGCTAGGTGAGACAGGGCAAAAAAACACCGCCATGCAAAACACGAGATAAAAACCAGAAAGCGACCCAGAACACCACTGACAGCGATGCACCAGCCGGACAAGGTCTGCTAAATCCACAGGGGACGTGCATTTGGTGAAACCAGGAGCCTGCATTCTGAAACAAGTGAGTAAGCCGGCTGAAAGTCCCACAGCCATGCTGCGATATGGGGAAATGGTGGGCTGGCATTTGGGGACGGACTATTTCTTAAAAAAAAAAAAAAAAAAAAAAGCCCAGGAGTGATGTCGGGGAGAGCCGCACAGTGAAGCACAGCGGGAGCGGGCTGGGCTAACGCCTCGGTGTCTGGCATGGAGGATACCCCTTCCCACAACTGCTGCTGATTGTCTCAAGACCAGAGGAGCAGAGGGGAGCCAAAAGGAGAAGCCATCTCCCCAGCGGGCGGGGGACGCTCCTGCCCGGGGCCAGACCCATAGCCCAAAGCCGCGCCAAGAAACCCAGTGTGACAGGGAATCTTTCCCACAGCACTACACGCAAGCCACAATATCGGCCGTGGACAGTGGCCTTTAATACACCCACAGCTGACTGTCCTGGAGCTGGGAAGGCGGAGCTGTGTGAAAAGGGGGACGTTAACGCTTCCCATTCAACCATCTTTGACGCAGGCTGGGAACACCCCTGCATGGCCCAGCAACCCAGGGCTTCCCTGGCGGGCCGGCATGCACTAGTGACGTGGCGTGGCCCTCCCTCAGCAGAGGTCCTGGAAGAGCACAGCTGGGAAGGGGGAACTGCTCAGAAATCCCAGGGACCCCATGCAAAGACCAAGGACTTGTGGGTCAGCAGCAGAGACAATCAGTGGAAAGACTGAAATGAAGGCTTAGGCTCCTGCAACAGCCTTAAATCTCTGGGAACACCTGGGAGGTTTGATTATTAAAGCTGCCCTGCCTCCCTAACCGCTCAGACACGCACCCCACATTCAGGGCAGACAGCATCAGCAACACACCCAAATTTGGTGCACCAATTGGACCCCACAAGAATCAGATCCCCACACACCACAAAGTGGGGGAGAACTGACTTTAGGGGAATAGGTGACTCACAGACGCCATCTGCTGGTTAGTTAGAGAAAGTGTACGCACCAAGCTGCAGTTCTGTCAAATTAGGGATCAAGTAAAGCAAATGCCAAAAGGCCAAAAACAATAGAAAATCTTAAAGCATATGATAAAACCAGACGATATGGAGAACCCAAAACAAAACACCCAAATCAAAAGATCAGAAGACACACAGTACTTGGCACCATTTATCAAAGAATTACAGACAGGTAACAAGAGCATGGCTCAGGATATAAAGGACATGAAAAAGAGAATGGAACAGGATATAAAAGACATAAAGAAGACCCTAGAAAAGCATAAAGAAGATATTGCAAGAGTAAATAAAAAAACAGAAGATCTTATGGAAATTAAAGAAACTGTTGGCCAAATTAGAAAGACTCTGGATACTCATAATACAAGATTAGAGGAAGTTGAACAACAACTCAGCCTCCTCGAGGACCACAGAACAGAAAATGAAAGAACAAAAGAAAGAATGGAGAAAAAAATCGAAAAAATAGAAACGGATCTCAGGGATATGATAGATAAAATAAAACGTCCAAATTTAAGACTCCTTGGTGTCCCAGAAGGGGAAGAAAAGGGTAAAGGTCTAGAAAGACTATTCAAAGAAATTGTTGGGGAAAACTTCCCAAACCTTCTACACAATATAAATACACAAAGCATAAATGCCCAGCAAACTCCAAATAGAATAAATGCAAATAAACCCACTTCAAGACATATTCTGATCAGACTCTCAAATACTGAAGAGAAGGAGCAAGTTCTGAAAGCAGCAAGAGAAAAGCAATTCACCACATACAAAGGAAACAACATAAGACTAAGTTGTGACTACTCAGCAGCCACCATGGAGGTGAGAAGGCAGTGGCATGACATATTTAAAATTCTGAGAGAGAAAAATTCCCAACCAAGAATACTTTATCCAGCAAAACTCTCCTTCAAATTTGAGGGCGAGCTTAAATTTTTCACAGACAAATGCTGAGAGATTTTGCTAACAAAATACCTGCCCTACTTCAGATACTAAAGGGAGCCCTACCAACAGAGAAACAAAGAAAGGAGAGAGAAATACAGAAAATCTTAACAGACATATATAGAATATTATATCCCAGGTTACCAGGACACACATTCTTCTCTAGTGATCATGGATCTTTCTGCAGAAAGGACCGTATGCTGGGACATAAAAACAAGCCTCAATAAAATAAAATAAATAAATAAATAAATGAATTTGTTCAAAGCACATTCTCTGACCACAATGGAATACAAATAGAAGTCAATAACCATCAGAGACTTGGAGAATTCATGGACACTTGGAGGATGGAAATGGGGGGGAGATGGAAACATTCCCGGACAATCAAGGGCTGAGCAACTTCATCACCAGTGATCAGTCCTATAAGAGATCTTAGGGGGAGCTGAGTGGGCTGAAAGGAAGGGACACTAGACAGTTGACTGAAACTACATTAAGAAGTAAAGATTTCCAGTAGAGATCACATGGTAAATATAAATACCAATGCTACTGTATTTTTTATTTGTAACTCTACTGTTTACTTCCGACAGGATCTAAAATACATAAACTGTAATGATAAATCAGTGGTTTTGGACTCAATGTAAAATACGTAATTTCTGACAAGAACTACATAAAGGTGGGGGAATAATGGAGTATAGGAACATAGTTTATGTGTCATATTGAAGTTAAGTTGGTATCAAAGAAAAACAAGATTGTTATAGATTTAAGATGTTAAATTTAAGCCCCATGGTAAACACAAAAGAAAGTATCAGAGAATATGACCATAGAGATGAAAAACAGAGTAGCGGTTCTGAGAAGTGGGGAAAGGGGCAATGGGGAGTAAAGAAATGAGAGTAGGGTTTCTGTTTGGGGTGAAGGGAAACTTCTAGAAATGGATGGTGGGAAGGTGACAGCATTGCAACATTCTAAATGTGATTAATCCCACTAATGGAATGCTAGGGAGGGGGTGGAATGGGAAGATTTAGACTACAGATATGTTTCCACAATTGGGAAAAAAAAAAGTCTAAATAGATGACAATTAAACGCCAAGGATGATCCTGGATGGGATCTGAGGATGGAGGAGAGGAGGCTCAAAGGGACACAGATGGAACACACACACACACACACACACACACACACAAAAGGAAATATAGAATGTAAGTTTTATAACAATGTTGAATTTCTTCAACTTCTTAGCTGCGCTTAATGAGATTGCATAAAAGCATGTTCATGTCCACAGGATGAATTATATTGTTTGTTCAAAGACATGTGCAGCTTGCTCACATATGTTCATAGGACAGAGCAATAGATGATGGATGATAGATAGGGAGAGAGGGAGGGAGGGAAAGAAAGAAATAGTGGTGTGACAGGATGTAAAGGTGGTGGATCAGGGTATGTGGGGAGGGGGGAGGGGTATGATGGAGTTCTATGTATGGGGTTTGTACTGTTTTTTCAACTCTTCCTGTAAGATTGAATTTATTTCAAAATAATATTAAATTAAAAAAAAAAAAAAGTAATGACTGACTAAAAAAATGTCTACCTTCCTCAATGAATTTGTTTGCTGAGGAGACACTTTGGTTGCTTATTTCTAGAAACTGCAATTGTAAATTGCCCTGTTTTCATTGCACAAGTAATCAGAAATTATTACAATGTCATTGTGACAAAGTTTGATACTCTACAGTTTTATTCAATTTTAGATCAAATTAAATTGTAGATCAAACATTTCTAAAATCAATTTTACCCATTTCTTAAACAACTACATATTCTGATATAACAAAACATTTTCTGTTTCTAACTGCTTTATCAATTATCAGCAGGGAAATTTTAAAAAATTGAAATAGGTATTAGCTTTAACTCATTTTATTGAGTATTGTGGTTTTAGATTTTTTAATACCTTTCAGAAATTCTTCTCAAAAATAGCCCTCATTTTGTGTGTGTACCTCAGTACTTTATAAAAGATGTTTGTCAGTAAATTTAACATACTTAGCATTCATTCATACTTACACTGTAAATAAATATAAAAACTAAGTTAATAAATAAATAAATAAATGACATAAAAACCCAATCCTTCAGTTGTACTAAGTACATTTCAAATGCTCAGTGATACATGTAGGTAGCAGCTACTTTACTGGACAGCACAGATAAAGAACATCCCAGAGAGTTCTGCCGGGCAAAATTGCTGTAGACTTTTTCTAAAACTTATTTTAAAGCATAAAATTGATTTTGCTGAAACAGTGGGAAAGTTTAACCTTGTAATTTTCAATTCTCTAAGACAGTGGTTCACAAAATGCCATCCCTGCACCAGAAGCATCAGCATCACTTGGAAACTTAATAGAAATATAAATTGTCTGACCCCAGCAATCAATTTTTAACAAGCTCTCTAGGTGATTCTGAAGTTTTCAAGATGCTCAAGTTTTAGAACAATTGTTCTAAGTTACTAAACAGCAACTTCATTATAATATAAGCTATGATATTAAGAGATCAACTGTTACAGTCTACCTCCTCTAATCTGCAGATCCTTTTTCACTTCAACATCAACATAATCAAATTTAATTATTTTTCTAAGGAATTCTAAGGAATAGAGGATAACCAAGGAGGAATTTTCAATTTCATGCAAATTGAAATTTTCAATGAGCAAACAGTACTTTTGTAACAAAAACAAACACAAACAAAAAAAGAAATCTATTAGCTAAAATTACCTCAACAAGAAGTTGAAACTAGAGTTGCACAATTGTTACAAAAGAGGCTACGCAACTTGAGTACTGTAATTTCCTTAGGAACTGCAGATCTAAGTATCAAACTAAATATCTGCAATATCAACATCCATGTATGTTAAATATTCCTTATTAAATTTTTTGACAGAAAAACATCTTAGAAGTTTCAGCTAAGGATAGCAATTGATACATTAAAATGATAATAAATCCACTGGAAAAAGAGCTAGTCTTGGCTTAGCACAAATTTGGCCCAAAAAGGGGAGATTTTTAAGAGACTGATTACAAATTTTTGTCATAGCCAAGTGTCTATTGGGGTAACCCACTGGTGGAAAATTACTTAATCACAAGTTGTGTATAGAATGTTTAAGGTGCGTACACTGCAGTATCAGGCACCTACATGATGTTAAGCAATTTTATAGGAGTATTTACAATATATTGAGCATCTGTGCAAGCCATGTGACTCTACATCACACTTCATATGACTCCCTCTGTATTTCAGTGTCTGTCGAATTCCAATTAAATATCCTTCCATAAACAGAAAACCGGCAATGTTTGACAGGAATTTTGAAATCAAAACATTCTTCGCTAAGCACTAAAGACATAATTTCCACATTCTAAGTATTGCCAAAGAAAGGCCAATGACAAATATTAACTATCAACCATATGCCAGACAGTGCTATTTATTTCTCTCATTCTTTGTATTCCGAGCATAAATTTAGGCATATAATGGACGTTTAACCAGCATTTGTAGGAAAAGTTATGAGTATTAAGTTCTTTGAGAGGATTACAAATAAAGTTGGGAGACATGACAAAAACATGAAAAGCTAAATAACATACGACAATTAAAAATACCAAGTGGCAAAATATGATTATTTACAAAGTAGGTGATAATGAGAGTGCTATAAGCTCTGAACAGAGAGAGATTATTATGGACTGCAGTCCTTCGGGTCTCCGAACAGAGGCGACAAATTAAAAAAAGAAAGTGACACAGCACTCACCCCACCCCAAAATTATCATCAGAAGAAGGAATAAATAACTAAAGAGAATGGTATAAAGAAACTTCCATACAAGGTTCTTTAAGCATATGATACCCCTGGAAAAAGTTGGACCATTCCCCCCTAAACACAATCGTTTGCTGGATCCCAGGACCTCTATAGGTCCAGAAATACAAGTGTCGCAAGAACAGCATTCCCTAACTCTCGTCCTCCGCTTCACATGACGCACTGCACTGGGCAGTCGCCCGAGAAATTTCTCCCAGCATCAGCAATGTTGCCATATTCTCATCTTCCTCTCCCTCCCCTCGCCTATATCAGACGGTGGCACCTCCCTTCAAAGGAAAAAGCAGAGGGCGGGGGAGGCAGAACAGGTGGGAAAGCTTGCAGCGAGACTGACTATGGAGCAGAAGGAAAGTGAGAAAACGCGGGGGGCAAGGCTGGGGTCCCTTCAGTCCCGCCCAGTCTCCAGAAGCATGGCAACACCACCCCACCCCAAGGGACGCCCCTCGCAGCCGGACTTAAACAGCAGGCAGCCGACTCCGGGGACAGCCCCCGCCCCACCTGGGCCACCCCCGGGCTTGCACGACGCCATTAAGTGACAAGTCCTGATCGGAGGCGGCGGGAGGAGGTCGCATACACAGCGTTTCGGGACTCCGGGGAGCCAAGACCCTCCGCAGCGGGGGGTCAGAACGTCCAGGCCCGAATGCCCTTGCGGTGGAGGCAGCACTTACTGCGGAGATTTTGGATGAGCTCCGAGTGGCTCGCGCCGCCGGATTTCCAGGCCATCGCTAAGCACACCCGGAGCAGGAACAGGGCCACCTTCAGCGCGGCCACGGTGCCCAGCAGCTTCCCCAAAAATAAGAATACCTCCCACACAGTCACCACCCCACTGGAACCGCCGCCGCCGCCGCCGCTGTTACTGCGCGCTCCCGGCATGCCCCGCGGCACGCATGCGCCCTGTGACGCCAAGCGCTGGGCGGGGCCGGGCGGGGCCGAGGAGGTGTCCTCCTAGGACCTCCCCTAGGGTGGCGGGGTGGCATGGTCGCTGCAGTGCCTCGTTGCGCCGCGCCTTCCCCCGGGCTTCCCTGCTTCCGACCCGAGACCCTCGCCCGTGTCCCAGTGCAGAGCAGTATTGGGGCCGGTCTGGTGTCGCCGTTGTCGCCGGTGGTTCTGCAGTCGCCGCTGGGTCAGCGGTTGCGAGCGGCAAGACTGACAGGGTTGTTAGGCGGTAGGCCTCCTCCTCCCTGCCTCACAACCCAGTAGAAGAGTGTTTAGGTGTGTTCGAGCCCCAGCTCGATCTTGGTAGCGCCCGAGGACGCAGACTCGGGTTTAGGGGCCCGCACAGCGCTGGTTGACAGAAATCTTGGTATCCTGGTTTGTTCTCACCTCTAAAGTACAAATTCAGAGAGAAGAATGTGATATCATGACAAGGGGTGTAGAGGTTGGATGTTTTGCTCCTTAGAACAACGCACACTTAAAAGATCTACCATTGGTTAAAAATCCCACTGTATCCTTTGATGAATGTGTTATTGTCTCAACACAAGCAAGCGCTTTCAGCTAACCAGGCTTCACAAATTCCATCTTTAGTCTGGGCACCGGCTTTGTTGCTATCAGCTCTGCAGATGTTGAGCAAGAAGCTGACAGGGAACATTGCCTGTCGCGTCCAAATTGCTGTCTCCTAGTTAGAACCGAGGTTGACAGAACCCAGCCATCACTTGATCCAATACACTTTTCTTTTTTTTTTTTGCCGTATCTCAGATTTTTTACTTGAAATAGTTTGTAAATGGAATCCAGCTTGTGAAGTCACTTAGTCATGAGTATATTGATTTTAGCAAACTAATTTATTAGATTAAATTTGCTCACTTAAAAAATAGCTGACTTTTTCTGAAAATGCTTACTAAAATAGATAGGAAAGGAATTTATCTTAACTGAAAGTTCCAAATATAATATGTACCATGTAATTATTTACAATATATTTTCAGAAAAAAATGACACTATTCAGATTAAATGCAGACAAGAAAACCACATTTTTAACACTTGATATTTCCATTGATCCTATTCCAGGAGATTTGTATTGAAATTTTTTTTCGCCATTAGAAACTGTGATTCTCTATGGGACCTTTTCAGCTTTGCACTCCGATTTTGGAACCAGATCTGGATTCTGTCTTCCTCTAGATTCAGTTTTCGGGCCAAGTCTTCTCTAATATCGATGCCAGGATAGCAGTTTACGCTAAAGACCTTTTCCAAAACTTCAATCTGGTTTTGAGTAAAAGCAGTTCTTGGTCTTCGGCCTCTATACCAACTCAACTCTCTTTTCAAAAACAGTTTTTCTGACAGCGAAAAGTAATTTTCATGTTTCAGAACTCTTTCTTCCAGCATTGGGTGATCCACAGTACAAGGGAATGAGATCCCACTGGGAAGACCGGGGACATGTAGGTGTAGGATTCCATCTTTCCCTGAGGAGCCGCAGGTGTCTGCCCAGGGCCTGTGAGGTTTCATTGATGGGCCACAGTCTTGCTTCTGGTCCCGTCCTAAGATGCTATCAATTGAAAAGGAGCAGGGTGAGGGTTTGCTTTCCCCAAGCTAAGCACCTTCCTGAAGGCTGGGAGACATCCTTGCATGGACTGCACAGAGCAACAGCTCAGTCCTCTGCCTGCCTCTCTGCTGCTTCTGCCCCGCGTGTACCTCCAATACACTTTTAAGGAAGGAAGCAAAGCTATGTCAAGACATCTATACTACTGCACCAGTTTCAATGTTCATATTCCAATTCTTAACAGATTTTGCCAAATGTGACATGTGACTTCTAACCTGAAATATACTTAGACCTTACCTTTTTTTCTGGGATCCTGTGACCATAAACACTCAAAACAGTGTGCTTTATTTCAATATTATACAGGAATAAAATTGTCAGTTTGGAATTTCTCTTTCTGCAATTTTCTGATGGTCTTCTTGTTGGGAAAAAAAAAAGTCAAGTCCTTGATGACCTGATAACCCTCTAAAGCTGACCTAGGTGGACTGCATTCCCATGTGGAGATTCCATAAACTGCAGCTGTGAAATAGGACTACCGGATAAAAACAAGAACAAGAAAGAATCCGCCCCCTTTAAAGAAACAGTTGATACAATTATGAATACCTACAATGTAAAGGAGATAAAAAGATGAACAAGTTATTCGTCTTTTTTGCAATTGGATTTACATTATAATTGAGAAGACCTGCACCAAAAGAAAAGTAGCAATAGAAAACAAAATTTAAGTGCCATTAGTGGTCTAGATTCTGAGGGCTGTGTTTATATCTATCACCATGGACTGTGGTAGTCAGGAAAAGGTAGCTGGATCCGTGAAAGATGGGCAGGATTTGGAGAAGGGAAGAGGAATGAATGTCATAAGTGTATCCAAAAGCATGAAGAAGAATCTAGAGCACAGATCCCTAGGCTTTTAACATTCTATATCACCATACTTATTCCTTTTTAATACATAAATGAGTTGACCAGGGTTACAACTAGGCAATGGGCTACAAATTAGAATTGGAGTCTTCAGAATTACAACGCCAGGCTCTGACAGTGTGTATTCTTGATGAGTGTGAAACAAAGGATTTGTTTTGGGGCACAGAGGGAGAAATTTCGATAATAAGTTGGTGCATTAGTGGAGTACCTCCATGAGAACTTAAGGATTTTTAGTTTCTCTATTTGCAATTGAATGCCTAGATGTGGTTACAAGGTGGTTTCTCATGCACTGATTTTCTTTTGGTTTTGCCCTTAAATTCATTTTACATTGCACAATTATTAACCAAATACATTCTCTGTGCCTTTCTGTATTCATTTTCCAGGTTAAGAGTAGGTCCTACAGCACAAGGGCATAGAGCACCCTTGCTGCTTGATCTGAGTCGCCCCTGCCAGCTTAGGTGGCCAGTTTCCTCCACTAGTAAAAGCCGTGCCCGCAACGCCCAAGGAGAATTGGTCCTCCGCAGCCACCGTCATGCCTAGGCCCCATCCAATCAGGGTTCAGGGTGAGGGATTGGGTTTAGAGCGCGCGGTCCTGCTTGCTGTACCTGCTTTAGAGATGGAGGAAATTTACGCTAAGTTTGTGTCTCAGAAAATCAGCAAAACTCGTTGGCGGCCGATGCCCCAGGGGAGCCTGCAGACCGCAGAGACCTTCGCGACGGGCTCTTGGGATAACGAGGTAGTCAGACCTGGGTGGGAGCCCCTCCTTCTCCCCCACTTGGGCCCTTGGGATCCGCGGCCCGGCCTCTCGAGCCGGCTCTCGCCTGATGGTTGCTCCCGCCTTCCCCGAGTCGGAGGCTCATCTCGGGTTCAATTGCCCGGTAGCTCGCGGCCAGCAATAGAGTGCTCGAGCCTCGCATCTCCTTATGTTCTGAACTTTTACCGATACCGTTTGTTGAGAAGATTTTGATGCAAGGTTGCCTGGAAGAGACAAATTTTAATTTCCCAGAGTTGACGTTTCTTTCATTTCAAGATAAAACTTTCTGCTTTACAGGAAAATTATGTTTCACTGTGGTCTTTTGGAGATTTTGGCAACTTCGACTCGGATGGAGGTTTTGGAGGAGACCATCAGTTATTGTGTGATATCAGACACCATGGTGATGTAATGGATTTGCAAGTAAGTCTGAGTAGTATCTACAAACTAACAGAACAACTGAGAGTAATACACTTAGAGATAAAAAGCACTTTGAAGTTTGTCCAGTCTCCCCTCGTTTACAGCAAACTGAGTCCTCTGTGGACAAAATGATTTTGCTAACGTCGTAAAACCACATAGTGGCAAAATCAGGACTGAGTATGTAGATTTAATTGCAGTTTTTTTGGGTTGTTGTTTTGTTTTGTTTTGTTTTTAATCAGTTGATCATCTACTATGTGCCAAGCACTGTTTTTGGAGTTTACACAAATTAGTGTATACAGAAATCAAGTATTGTTATTTCTGTCTTACCACTGAGAATACTGACACTAAGAAGATCTGTTGAGCACATGCCTTGTGACAAACACCGAGCAAGGCAATTTACATGGTTTTGCTTTTTGAATTCTCATGACAACTCCTACTTAGAGATTAGTGCTCCCATTTCAAAGGTTTACCAAAACTTGGAGAACTTAATTTACTTGGCCAATGTGTAAGTGTCAATAGTAAGTGATAGGGCTGGAATTATGGACAAAATTAAGTCTGTATAACTTCAACATCCCTGTATTTTATTCTATAGAAAACTGCCTAGCCCTGGAAATATTTTTCTAAATCTTTATTGTAATAGTCCAAAATTCAATCAATCACAGGCAAAGGAGTTTAGGAAAAAAGTGCTGTTATTTATAATTCATGAAAATACTCTTATTTGTCTAGAAGTTTTTTGCCTTTTAAATCTATGATTGCATTTTATTTGCTTGGCACATATGAACCCTGTTTTAAATTGGCTATAGGGTTAAATGTAATTGAGGTGAACGAATGGGCTTCTTCCCTACTAATGTTTTTGAATCCATAATAAGCAGGATTTTTCTACTTAGTTTTTAGACCAGGAAAGAATTGTAGCAGCTTCATCAACAGGATGTGTGACTATTTTCCTTCACCATCAGAATAACCAGGTAAAGAATCTTTTGTTTGAAAACCTCATTTGTGTTTTAATTATTTTGAGGAAGGTTTGCAGAAGACTGCTTAGTAATGAATACAAATAATTAAGCTTTACAATCTCAAAACATGCAGGGAGAAAAATCAGTTACATTATTAAACTTTTAGATGATTAATTCTAGAACTATGTTTTCATGACCTTTTATTGAAATCAGATATCCCTTAGCTTGTTAAATAAATTCTGTTACTATTTTAGACCTAAAAATATGATATTCCGGTAGGTAATTTTGCTGCAATTCTGCCATTTTAAGTTCTTTTGAAGAAAGAAAGGGCAACTTCTAGCTCAGATGCCTTTGAGAGAGAACAGAAACAGATACTTTGCTTAGCCAGATAGAACCCAGGTTTTAATTAGAAGAGGGTACACTATATGAAGACTGACTTTTTCTCAATACCTTTCTTTTTGCTAAAGCCCAAGAATACTGACCTTCAGAGTTCCATGGTGAGGGCAATTTTTAAAAAAAGCCTCACTTCCAGTAACACAGTTTTAAGTTGCTCGAAGAGAGTGCTTATTTAGGATTGGGAGTTAATAAAGGTAATCTTGTTAGTCGGTGTGCCTAGCAAGTATGATGCACATCTTGTTAATATTTTCCTTAATGGAGTCATTTAGAAAGAGTTATTGAGATTTATATCTTAGATGTAGGCTAATTTGCATTAGAATGTAGAGTTGCTTTTGAACACACAACTACTTGATACCCAACAACCATTTCTTTAGTTGGACATAAATATGGGATATTATTTACAAACATTCCTTTTGAATCTAATTCAATGTATATGGAGCTTTGATGAAAGTAATTACTAGACTGTAGTGCACTGAAATACAAAGGAGAAAGGGCAGCATTCTTTTTCTAGAAGGTTATGAGGCAAAATTTTCTTTTTTTTTTTTTGTTTTAAATTGTGGGAATATAATGTATAACAGAAATCTTCCCATCCCAGCCCCTCCCAAACTTACCGTTCAGTGGGATTAATCACATTCACAGTGTTGCAGTACTTTCATCACCATCCATTATGAGAATTTTCCCTTTACCCCAGATAGAAACCCTATACTTATTTTGCCTTAACTCCCCATTGCCCCTGTCCCTTATCCCTGGTAACCTGTATTCTACTTTCTTTCTCTATGAATTTGCATATTCTCTGATATTTTCTTTGTGGTTACCATAGGGCTTAAATTTAACATCCTAAATCTATAACAGTCTTGATTTGAAAGCTGCTTAACTTCAGCAGTATACATAAAAACCATGTTCCTGTATCCCTCTGTCCTCCCACCTGTATGTAACTCTTGTTACAAATAACATATTTATACATTATGATTCCCAAAACTGTTGATATATCATTACATTTTATGCATTTGCCCTTTAGATCCGGTAGGAAGTAGAAAATAGAGTTACAAATAAAAAACACAATCGTAGTGACATTTATATTTAACTGTGTCGTTACCTTTGCCACAAATCTTTATTTCTTTACGTGGCTTCACTCAGTTGTCTGTTGTCCTTTCCTTTCAACCTGCAGAACTCCCATTAGCATTTCTTCTAATGCTGTCTAGTGGTGACAAAGTCCCTCAGCTTTTTTTATCTGGGAATGTCTTTATCTCTCCCTCATTTTTGAAAGATAAATTGCCAGATATAGAATTCTTGGTTGGCAATTTTTGCTCTCATCACTTTAACTATGTCTTCCCACTGCCTTCTTGCCTCTGCAGTTTCTGATAAGAAATCAGCACTTAATCTTATCGAGGCTTCCTTATACATGACACATTACTTCACTTTTGTGCAGCTTTCAGAATTGTCTCTTTATCTTTGGCACTCCACGGTTTGATTATGACATGATGTAGCTTGGGACTGTTTGAGTTTATTCTGTTTGGAGTTTGTTGAGCATCTTGAATGTGCATATTTCATGTCTTTTGTTAAATGTGAGAAGTTGTCAACCATTATTTCCTTGAAATTTCTCTTTGCCCCTTTCTCCCTTTCCTTTCCTTCTAGGACTCCCACAGTACGTATATTTGTATACTTGATAGTAACCCATAGGTTCCTCAAGCTTTGTTCACTTTTCTTTGTTCATTCTTCTTTCTGCTTCTCAGACTGAGTAATTTCAGTTTTCTTATCTTGAAGTTCACTGATTCTTCTGCCGTCTCCAATCTGCTTTTGAACCCCTCTAGGGGATTTTAAATTTCTGTTGCTGTGATCTTCAGCTCCATTTCGTTCCTTTTCATAAATTCCATCTCTCCCAGTATTCTCTTTGTGTTTATCTATCAATTTTCTGATTTCCTTTAATTCTTTGCCTGTGTTTTCTTTTTTTTTTAACTTTATTGAAAAATTAAAACAACAAAAAACCCCCACAACATTTCAAACAAAACAAAGCAAAGGATTAAGAAAAACACATAACCCAAAATAACTACTTTGCTTCCAACATGTTCCTACTGTACCCCAAGAAAATTAATAAACCATATCCAAACAAAGGAATAAGAAAAACAGATAATCTAAAATTGCTTCCAACGTGATCCTACCATACCCAAGAAAGTTTGCAAACCATAGTCATTCCTGAGCATTCCTATACCATTGAGATTACCCTCAATAGCTTATCTGTTCCTATTAGATTATCATTCCTCCTTCACTAGTTGCTGTCTATCTCTATGTCCCCTACATTCTACAATTTAAAATATTTATTTTACATTTTCCACAGAGTTCACATTAGTGGTAATATACAATATTTCTCTTTTTGTGTCTGGCTTATTTCACTCAGCATTATGTCTTCAAGGTTCATCCATGTTTTCATATGTTTCACAATCTCGTTCCTTCTTACTGCCACATAGTATTCCATCGTGTGTATATGCCACATTTTGTTTATCCACTCAACTGTTGAAGAGCATTTGGGTTGTTTTCATCTCTTGGCAATCGTGAATAATGCCGCTATGAACATCGGTGTGCAAATATCTGTTCGTGTCATTGCTTTCAGATCTTCTGGGTATCTACCAAAAAGTGAAATTGCTGGATTGAAAGGTAATTCTATATCTAGTTTTCTAAGAAACCGCCAGACTGTCTTCCAGAGTGGCTATACCATTATGGAGTCCCACCAACAATGAATAGAGGAGTTCCAATTTCTCCATATCCTCTCCAGCATTTGTAGTTTCCTATTTGGTTAATGGCAGCCATTCTAATTGGTGTGAGATGATATCTCCTTGTGGCCTTAATTTACATCTCCCTAATAGCTAGTGAAGTTGTACATTTTTTCATGTGTTTTTTAGCCATTTGTATTTGCTCTTCAGTGAAATGTCTTTTCGTATCTTTTGCCCATTTTATAATTGGGCTGTCTGTACTATTGTCGTTGAGTTCTGGGATTTCTTTATATATGCAAGATGTCAGTCTCTGTCATATACATGGTTTCCAAATATATTTTCCCATTGAGTTGACTTCTCTTCACTTTTTTGACAAATTCCTTTGAGGTACAGAAGCTTTTAATTTCGGGGAGTTTTCATTTATCTATTTTTTTCTTTTGTTGCTATGCTTTGGGTATAAGGTCTAAGAAGTGACCTCCTAATACAATGTCTTGAAGATGCTTCCCTACATTATCTTCTAGGAGTTTTTATTATGCTGTCTCTTATATTGAGGTCTTTAATCCACTTTGAGTTAATTTTTGGATAGGGTGTGAGGTAGGGGTCCTTTTTCATTCTTTTGAATATGGATATCCAGCTCTCCCGGCCATGTTTTCTTTAAAGTCTTTGCTGGTATGTCCCAGTGTCTTATCTTCCTCTTTGATAGTTTCTAATGCTTTAATTTTCTACTTTGCTTGGGCCCTCACTTCCTGTTTCTTTGTATGTTTTGTGATCTTTTGTTGAAACCTGGCCATTTTGGTATTTTAATGTGTTATCACTGGAATTTAGGCTCTGAGGCATCTGATCTTTAGCTTGTATCTGGCTAGTGTTATGACGGAGCTTTTGTTGAATGCCAGGAACTAATTTAAAAAAAAAAAAAAGGATGGGGAAAAATGAAAACACCTTTCTCAGTCTTTGTGGACTGACCTGTAGGAGTGCTCTCCTTCAGGGCTTATCCTTGCAATAAGTTTAGAGAATAGGTTAAGTCCTCTGTGCAGATGGTGGCCCTGGGAATTCCCCCATTTGCATGGATACAAATATCACCTCTTCCCTTGGAAACAGTTTCCTGCCAGGCCTGGGCACTGCACTGTATGTCCTACGGCCTGCAATCCCTTCTCCCAGGCACCAACTTCACTCATTTCCCACAGTGTACTGCAGGAGAACTCTGTTAGGATGGCAGGCAGGGCCAGTTCTGGGATGGTGAGTCCCTAAGGCCACCACCAGACAAATTGGGCCAGAGATACATGCTCTCAACATGTACACAAGGGTTACTCTGCTCCCTCTGGAATGAGGACCAGTGATCTGCATTGGCAGCACAGGATGGCTCGTGGTAAGGATATGGGGTAGGGACCAGCCAGGGCTCCGAAATATACTACTGCTTTTCAGTAGCGTTTCTCTTGATTCTGCACTCTTCCTGTTACTGCAGTCCTTTCAGTATTTTCTGGAGCTTTGAGAAAGAATTTCTGCTAGTTCTTGCTGGTTGTTCAGAATTTTTGTAGGGGGAAGGAGCCTTGAAGCTTCCTATTGCCATCTTGTTGAGGCAGGAGCTAGTGAGGCAGAATTTTTAAATACTCTTGTTGGAAAAAAGAGTTAGTTTTTGGAACTTTACTTTTCTTATTGGTGTCCTCATTTCTTACACATAGACACTGTCAGTCAACCAGCAGTGGACAACAGCGCACCGCCACACTGGGCTGGGCAGTCCCTCCTATAGCAGCGCCCCATGCACTGGGGTCGTGTGCAACAACCCTGAGATCGTCACAGTCGGTGAAGATGGTAGGATAAATCTCTTCAGAGCTGATCACAGGGAAGCTGTGAGAACAATAGGTAAGAAAAATCAGAGAAAATAGGATTACATGAAAACTGAGCCCTCCATTGGAAAACAGTTCAGGTGTCCTATAAGTGATAGCATTTTTCTATCAAAGGAGAGTTCATTTTAACATATATTGCTGTACATTTTCTATAGAAATTATACTGTGACTTACTTGAAAATTCGTTTGTAATATTTCAGGCAATAGAAGGAATACGATTTAAGGTTTTCATGGAAAAAGGGGAGCCATTAGCACACATTCTTTTTTCTTAATTTGTAGACAATGCAGATAGCAGTACGCTACATGCTGTAACCTTCCTTCGAACTCCTGAGATTCTGACAGTAAATTCAATTGGACAGTTAAAAATATGGGATTTCAGACAACAAGGAAATGAGCCTTCTCAGATATTATCACTGTAAGTTCTGATTTATAACTTTGGTGGTGTGATGCAAAATTATTTTGTTCACCTATTTGTAGCAACTGACTTTAACCTGTTGGTAGCAACTGACTTTTAAGCATATTACTTTTTTTTTTTTTTTAAAGTAGAGAAGTTGTGAATTTACAAAACAATCATGCATAAAATATAGGATTCCCACATACCACCCCACCAACACCTTGCATTGGTGTGAAACATTTGTTATTGATGATAGCACTTTTTTATATAATTGAACCTTTTTTTAGGAGTAGTTACTTTTGTTACAGTTGATCAAAGATTATTAAAATAGTTCTGTCTATCATCCATTATTTACTTTAGGTGTATTTTTTCTCCATATACCACCCTATTAATAACACTTCATGTCGCTATTGTATATTTGTTAATAATTCACAAAAGAACATTTTTACACTTGTACTATTAACTTTAGTCAATTGTCTATAACACAGTTCACTATGTGGTACTGTCCCATGTTCTATCCTTTAATTTTTACTTGAGTAATATATCTATCCCAAAGTTTCCTCTTTTACCATCTTCACCTAAATGCTTCAGTGCTGTTGATTACACTCACAATAATGTGCTACCATCACCACCATCCATTTCCAAACCTTTACCATCAGCCTAAATAGAGATCCTGTACAAGTTAAGAATCAACTCCCCATACTCTAACCGAAATCTATTTCCTGGAAACCTATATTATAGATTCTTACTCTGTGAGATTGCTTATAATAATTAATTCAACTTATTGGGGGACTGCCAGACTGTTCTCCACAGCAGCTACCTCATTTTATTTTTTATTTTTTATTTTTTTTTAACTTTATCGAAAAATTTAAAAACAAACAATAAAAATAACAGTATTTCAATAAGTTAAACCTAGAACTACCGGGAATTCCACTCCAAGGTATGTACCGAAAAGAACTGAAAATGTTCATTCTCCATGCTGTAACTCTATGGTTTTTCTTCTTTAGACCGTTAATATAGTTGATAAATTTGATTGATTTTTGAATGTGGATGCAGCCTTGAATTCCAGAATAAATTACTTATTTGTGGCCAAAAAATAAATAAATAATAATAATAGTTCATACAATATTTGTCCTTTTGTGTCTGGCTTATTTCACTCAGCATAATGTCCTTGAGGTTTATCCATGGTGTTGCATGCCTCAGGACTACATTCCTTTTTACAGCTGCATAATATTCCATTGTATGTGTATGCCACATTTTGTTTATCCATTCTTCTGTTGATGGACACTTGGGTTGCTTCTATCTGTTGGCAATTGTGAATAATGCCACCACGAACATTGGTGTGCAAATGTCTGTTCACATCCATGCTCTCAGTTCTTCTGGGTATATACCTAGTAGTAGGATTGTGGGATCATATGTTAACTCTGTCCTTAGCTTTCTGAGGAACTGCCAAACTGTCTTCCACAGCAGTTGCACCATTTTACATTCTTCCCAGAAATAGGAATGAGTGCTCCTATTTCTCCACATCCTCTCCAACATGTAGTTTTCTGTTTTTCTTAATAGTGGCCATTCTAGTAGGTGTGAAATGATATCTCATTGTGTTTTTTTGTGTGTTTTTTTGGGTTTTTTTAATATCATATTTTTTATTGTAGAATATAACATATATGCATAGAAGTGATAACTTTCCAAGTGAAATTTAGCAAGTAGAGAACAAATTTGGAAGAATTTTATAGGTTACTGTTCTACAGTTTCAATTATTTCCTTATTGTGAAATATAACCTATATACCAAAAGGTAATATCTTTCAAAGTATGCTTTATCAAATAGTTATATAGGAAATTTCCAAAGTTGTTATGAGTTACAGTACCATAGTTTCAGTTATTTCCTTATTGTGAAATATATATACAAAAAGGTGATAGATTTTAGTTTTCAAATTACAATTTAACAAGTAGCTGTAGAACAGATATCAAAGGATGCTATGTGTTACACCATTTCAGTTCTTTCCTTCTACTGTTCTAATAACCCAGCAACTAAGAAAAAGAAAATTATATAAAGATTCAGAATTCTTAATCCTTTGTTAAATTCCATCTCATCTACTGCTACCCCTTCCTCTAGTTTAATCATTTTCCTCATCTTCAGGGATGTCTAGGCAGTGATCACCCTAACTTGTTCATGTTGAAAAGGGGTATCAACTTTATAAGAAAAGGGACACATCTGGTTGATGTTCTTAAAGAGGCTATTGCCTCTGGATTTGGGGACTTAGCAGGCATAGGAATTCTCTGAAGAATTTAAGTTTCTGAAGAATAAACTTAGTGATTGAAACCCTTATAGAGTCTCAGATAGGTATCCGGGTATTCTTTAGGGTTTTCAGGACAACTGTTGACTTGGACTCATCATACTGTGGTCGTTTGGCATTCATTGCTTTTTTTTTTCAAAGTAGTTTTATTCCCATGCCACACAATCCATCCAGCTTATACAATCACTGGCTCTCAGAATGATCATAGTGTTGCCTGAAATTATAATCTCATTGTAGTTTTGATTTGCATTTCTCTAATAGCTAGTGATGATGAGCCAATTCTGGGAAGAGGGTCAACCGGGAGAGAACTTTCCCAGCCAAAACAGGCCAGTGATTCATGAAGGGGGCGCAGACTAGCTCCTAAGTCCCCTGGGAAGGGGATCAGAAAGAATACCAAAAGCCTGTTTGACAGTTCCCAAAGGCTTTGCTTTCCTGGCCTACCCAGTAAGTGCAGGCCTTGAGTTAACTCTTCCCCACAGCCCTAAGGAAGCACTGCATCTATAAATATTTGCCACCTCTGCCTCTATCCTAAGCAGGATTGAAACAATGGCTGCTGCTGCCTTCGTCGGGGCAGGTTGAAACAGTAGCTCAGAGCTGGGACCCTGCAATCTGAATTCCCTCATCAAAAACTGTAATCAGTGATCAGCCATGACCACCCCTGTTCTCAGGGTCACTAGTGAGCTAGCCAGGGATTGGATCCAAGGTGGCCTGCCACAAGAGTGGGGCATGGGTGCCAGAAGCAACTCACTGTTCTTTGCTGTAGTTTATCAGCTTCTTCCTCCCTCTCTTCTGTGGATGCTGTGCATTGTTATTCTGACTTCCAGAGCCCCAGAACAGTTACTTCGGACAGCATCTGCCAGATTAATAGCTGTTTTGGTGTAGGACTGAGTCCTGGAGCTTCCTACTCTGCCATCTTCCCTGGAAATGCCTATCTAAATCTTATTACATTTTAATTGAATGTTAGTAGCTTGACCACTGATACAATTTGGTAGAGCATATATCACTTGTTGGCCTTGATACTCCTATCCTGCCTTTGTAAATATTTGTTATATTGATTCAGAGCCTTTGTTTCTTGGGTGTTTATATTATTTAATTGAGAACTTATTTCTGCTCAGTATGTGATTTTATTGAAAGTGGGTGTAATACACTCTAGATGTAATTGGGGAGGGGGGGGCAAATACAATATGAGATATTTTCCTGCTCAGAAATATCCCTTTCTATGTGCATAACCTCTTTTCTATTAAGAAAATAGAATGTATCAAACTGAAAAATATTTATATAAACCAAGCATTAAATAAGGTAGGGTTAAAGAATATTCTGTAAAGTAGATACATAATGTTTAAATAAAAAAAGAACCAAGAAATGAAAATGTGTTTTATACATCTTGCCATCAGACTATCTTGCTTACCATGTCTCCAAATTGAAAACAGTTTGAATAATTTTGATCTTTAATTCCAAAAAAATTCTAGATATTTGGAAATATATTTAATCTATTCAATGTTGGGCATGATTAAGGGTCAGCCAGTAGTTCCACCCACAAAATTGCCATTTTATTACTAGAACAAAATATATATTTGATGTCATTGATTCATCCCCACCTCCACCCCAGGACTGGTGACCGAGTGCCACTCCACTGTGTTGACAGACATCCCAACCAGCAGCATGTTGTAGCCACTGGTGGCCAGGATGGAATGCTGAGCATTTGGGATGTCAGACAAGGTTCTATGCCAGTGTCTCTTCTGAAGGCTCATGAAGCTGAAAGTAAGTAGTGTGGAGATAGAACATTTTTATTTGGTAACATATATTTGTCAGCACCTTTCCATGATGATACATACGGATTATTTTACATTGTAACTTTTAATGCCTGCACGGTATAAATTTACAATAATTAACTGGTCTTTTTTTATTTAACATTTATGATGTTTCTTTATGATGTCCAAAATCACAAAGAATGTCTTTATATCCTTCTGTGTGCACTTATTTTTTTAGGATAACTTTTTAGAAGTAAAGTTGGCATAATTTTAAAGCTTTGATAAATGTTGTCAAATTGTGCTATTAAAAATAATCCCAGCTTTTATTGCCCATTCTTTGGGTATAGAGTATAAGAATTCCCTTTTCCCCTACAAATCCAGGGTGTTATTTTTCATACTTGCTCATCAGTTTTATTCCTCAATCTATTATTAAATCTTTTTTTTTTTTTTTTTTTTTTTTTTAATAAGAACAATAGATATTTAGGGGATAGTCTATTTTTTTCTGTTTTTCTTTTGCCATTTGATTTTGGGCACACAGAAATTTTTCATCTTAACACTTCTGTTTTTGATATCATGCCAGAATGGATTATATTTTATTAGATTCTGATTTCAGAGACGTTTATGTTAAGCTCCACTTGAGTGAAAGTACAAAAGAGCAAACATTGAACCAACATTAAGACTTCTCTGTTTAAGTAAATTTCTCGTTATTACCTTGGAAAGGTTAATGATTTAAGATTATATTTACTTTCAAGAAGCAAATAAAGGATAGAAAATTATTTGCCTCTCCAAGGTATAGCTCTTCCAAGGAGAAAGAATAAAAAATGAATAAGGAATGCCTTCATAGATTCTGATGTTGCTAACCCAGTGATAGTACTATTACAAACTTTCAGATCTCTTCTTACCAGCCTCCTTTTAGCTGCCAGCCTATATTGTTAAACAAAACACAGAAATGCAGTGGCTTGTAATGTGTTATTTTAAATTTCATCCTGATTCATGGCTAGAAATGAAATGAGGTGTTTTATAGGGATTTGTTTTCTAAATTGAAAATAAATACATAAAAATCTAGATTTGGGCAATCTCCTCCCAGCTCTACCACGCTGTTTTTGTTTTAGTGGAACAGAATGAATGTACTTTTACACAGGGACTTGCCCGGGCCACCTTCTTCTCCTCCTGAAAAAGGTAGCTTTTTGATGATTGTGGCATGAGATTTAATTGTGGTAACTGTCAGAAAGAATATTGCCACCTTGCCAGCATGTGCTGTTCACTTTTATGCCACACCTTGGGCAGTTTCCATGCTGGTTTTTTAAGGTCACTTGGCCCAGAGTCACAGAGCTCTGTTCCGACTGACTGTGTGATCAGTGGACTGCAGGGAACTTCTTAAGGAGTCCGGACTAGTCATTGGCTAGCATCTGTTGAATACACAAAGTTCCCTTAATGTTTAGAGCTTGACAGGGGGCCCAGTCCCAATTTGGATCTTAAATTTGGGATTCATCTGAAACTAAATCCAGATTCTTAGAGCATTTCCAGGTTTTGGTTTGCTAGGATCCAGTTGCTATTTTTGTGGTACAGGCCAGCAGTACCCAGAGTCCTGCCATGAGCCAAAATTGGTCTCTGCCTGTCAGAAGTTCATTTTTATATTCCTCTTAAGGTCTTTTCTTTCTTGGTCCATCCAATAACATAACCATCATATGTTGATGACACAGGAATTAAGAATAAGACAATTTATGATTTTTTTTAAATAAACTTTTTATTTTGAAATAATTTCAAACTTATAGGGCAGTTGCAAAGATAATACAAAATTAATATGGGGAATTCCAACATACCCCCAGAATTTACCGATTTTTAATAAGTCTTTCTCTGAACTATCTCATCCTCATACTTTTCCATAAAAAATAATAGAACAAATGATTAGGATTTATTTTCATTTTTTTCACACTTTCTACACAAATAGATTTACTTGATTTCTTTCTCCGTCTGATAGATGATAGCTATTTGGAGAGTTGTATTATGTCTTTTCTTAAATTATGAAGCCTTTGATTTTTATCACAGATTGAGGGGTTGAAGGTGTGTGATGGAGGGAATGGAAGGTATGCCTAGAAATGGGTTTAATGTCATTTGTTCAACTAATCTGCACAGGAATGAGCTGCACTGTTCTTATCTTTTAGTGTGGGAAGTTCACTTTCACCCATCCAACCCAGATCATCTATTCACTTGTTCTGAGGATGGATCCCTCTGGCATTGGGATGCCTCCACAGACAAACCTGAGAGATCATCACTCTTTCAACAAGGTAAAAAGTTGTAATGAAGATTCTTGTATATAATTTTATTATACTTTTAAACACTAGATTAGAAATTCTCAAATTTTAACACTAAAGAATGGCAGAATGCTTTCATTCTCCCTCCTTATGGTAAATTCCAGTATCACAGGCCTTGAAATGGGCAATAGCCACTCACTGCAATTCTGTTGGTGTTTAAAGATGCTGCCCCCCTGGCCAACCTCAGGCAGCCCAGGCTCTTGTTGGTGAGTGTTGACCTTGGCCCTCCTGCTGGATGGAGGATAGGCTTTGACAACTCTTTCATATTACATTGCCAAGGCAGGGTGGATGGCAAGAAGAAAGTGGTTCTTTCCTGGGTCACAGTGTTGGTTTCACCTCAGTTTAAAAATGCCCTGCCTCCTGATTGGAGTCGGAAGTAAACAGAGGTCAGCCAGAAACTGTACACTTACAATTAAGGGTTTGCATTTTCCAAGCTTCCTGTTTTTGAGGCTTTGTCTATGGTTCCAAAGTTCATTTGTTCATTCATTCATTCAGCAAATGTTTCTTGATTGACAGCATGTGCTAGGCAGTCTCCTAGATGTTGGGACCTACAGCAGTGAGCAGAATAGAAGTTCCCTATACATGGAGAGCAAACGTTCTAGCAGACAATAAATAAATGGATAAGGTATTAGTAAGGACCCAATCAGAAAAACAAACTACCCTAGTTTAGAGGGAATTGGTCTCACATGTGTTAGAAGAGCTGAAAGAACAAAAGAAAATAGGAGAGGTGCTGAAGGAGCAGAGAGGAAGAAAAGCAATACCCAGAAATCAAAAATGGCTAATAGCCCTGCTATTGCATTATTGGAAATACTGTCAGAGTTGGTTCCAGATCAGCAGAAAAGGTACTGCCTCAACCAGGGCTAAACTTATGCCAAAGCTGTCGTTGCCAAAAACCTATAGCAGGAAGAGAGCCAGTTCTCCCCTCCTTCACCTTCCAGTCATCCACCACTGCTTAAGAAGTGAAGGTGTGAGTCACACGAGGGCATTCCAGGCAGAGGAGGCAGCAGATGCCAAGCGCCTAAGATAGGCAGAGAGCAGAAAGAGGCCCTGGTGCCTGCAGTTCAGCAGACAAGGTGGGGAGAAAGGCTGATGAGAGGCAGCTGAGGGTCAGGCCCATAAGGTTTTGTAGGCCACGATAAGGACTTTTAGATTTTATTCTGAGTGTGATCAGGAGCCGTCGGAGAGAGCAGGGGATTGACCTGATCTGGCTTACATTTCCAAAGAATCACTCTGGGGACTGCGTAGAAAATGGACTATGGGGAGGGATCGGAAAAGTGGAAGCAGGGAGACCAGGGACTCTCACCACAGGGGTTCTAATATTGTGTTAATTTTCACAGTATTTGAGAGTGATGCAAAATATAGGAGCAGGAAAAGATACACCCAAAGCTAAGGAGAAATAATTCTAAAATTCTCCAGAAAAAGTGTTGGAGACACATGTAATGTGTGCACATGTGTATACATCTATGCTAACTTCATTTATGGAGAAACTGGTAATTTTATCTAAGAATTAGCTAGCGCCTGCTTTTTTCTTTCTTCCTTCTCCATTTACTGTATTCTGTGTCTTCTATTGCAAGGCATGGTATAAGATACTGAAAAGGTAAAACAAGTATGAAATATGCAACCTGATCTTAAGAAGGGGCATGGGAAGTTGAATCATTATGTAAGAAATGTTGCAAGATATATTATGCTAATTAATAGCACATGCAAGTGCTGTGGATTTCAGGAAGGAAGAGAAATACACGAATTAGAGTTGTTTTGAAAGCCATCTTAGAAGGAGATGGAAATTGAAATGGGCCTTCGTGAATCACTAAGGTTTAAACCCACTAATCTTTAAACTCCAAGACATCAGGGGCCTTGTCTTATATTCCCAGCTCCTTGTACAGAGCCTGGGAGGTACTCAGGTACATTTATTGAATGAATGAAACCTGTTCTTATTTGACCTAGCAGACAGTTGAGAGCAAATAATGGCTAAAATTGAAATACACTGCTTCTGCTTCACTTAATTCTACATTAAATACAGACTACTGTTAGAGATAGAAATTTAAAATCTAAAAATTCAACTTAAAGGAACAATTATATAAAAAGGGTAAGACTGGAAGGAGATCTAATGCAAGATGATCATATTTTTAAAATTATCTAGAAATATGTCTATAAATTCTTTTTCATTATCACTTATTTTTTTACTATTCAAGAGCTTACATTTCTGTATGTTACTAAACTTCTGGTTTCTTTTTTTCCTTACTTATTTAACTTGTCTTCTGACATTTTGCTACATGTTTGAGATGTTCCACTAGAGGAGCACAGAAAGACAGGGTCAAAATTAAATCTTCTGACTTGCCTGAAACATTAAGTGATATCCATATTATCTCATGGAAATTTAAGTATTTAATATCACTGAATAAGCCTTTGGTAAAAAATGGTGATATGTGACAATGGAATTACCACCCTGTTAACTGAGAATGAAACAGTTTTAAATCATCACCTTTTAAAAATATCATGGAATTTTGGATGTTTATTAATATAAAGTTAATCTTCAAAGTTTTTTTTTCCTTTTCTTTTTTTCTCCCAGGTGGAAGAAGTAGTACTTTTTTGTCTCATAGCATAAGTAACCAGGCTAATGTCCACCATTCTCTACTAAGTTCCTGGCTCAGCACTGATCCTGCCAAAGACCGGATTGAAATCACAAGCTTGCTTCCCAGCAGGACTCTGTCAGTAAATAGTTTAGATGTTTTAGGTCCTTGTCTTGTTTGTGGAACTGATGCAGAAGCAATTTATGTTACTAGACAACTTTTTTCATGAAAGTGCCATAATTATAAGATTGCAAGTAAACACACAGCCTTTTGAATTTCAACTTATGAGCAAAATTGTTATTAGAAAACGTAAGGTGGGCAGTAGAAACATCAGTAGGCTTGTTAATATTGATGGCCCAGTTTCAACTTTTGTTAGTTAGACATTCCTATAATAGTTGCAGAATCCAGTAGATACCTGATGGTAAAGAATTTGAATATGTGCAAAATAATCAAAGGAACTCTTGTCCTGCCTTCAAACAAACTATTTTTGATAGCCTATGGAACCAGCCCTTCATTTTTGATGTTGGAGGACATACTGTGTTAGATACCACCCTCCCACCACCCCCCCAACTGGTTCCTGTAATTTTATGATCAGTATGTAGGTCTACCCATCCTTCGCAGCATTCACCAGTGTTCATGTTTATTCTCTTTATTGCAAGCATTTTCTTCAGTCCTTCCACATCTTATTTCCTTAATAATTTGGATAAATTTTTTTCAGAAAATGAGTAGAGCAAAAATAACAAATTTATACTCAGGTTCAAAACTTTTTAAAGGTGAAAATGTATTGACAAGTTCCTTTATTATAGTAGTTTTGAACAGAACTCAGTCAACTGCTTTAGACCTACACTAATTTTTTTTTTTTTTAATAAAAAAAAATACATTTTTTTTCTTAAGGAATTTTGTGTTTTTGTTTGGTTTTGAAGCAGTTGAAAACTGCTGAACTGGATGTTGTGCTGTAAAATTAAAAAAAAAAACTTTATATTAAGTGAACTGACTTCCTGAGTAAAATTTCATAGGTATCATATGAAGAGGTGGTGAGATTTTAAAAATTTGCCATTGTTATCCTTATCAGAAATGTTAGTGATAACCTCGTGACATTGTCTTTCTAAAGTTTGTTAAATGCACTATTGAACTGTTAAGGCCTTAGTGACAAATGGTTGCTATTACACAATTGAAGTATGCATTCATTTACTTGGTAATTACGATAGTGGTAATTCTGGAAAGGTTTTACTTTTCTCTCCAACTAAATATTTCAACTTTCTTTTATACCATTTAACCCAGAGTTTTGGGTTTTCTTGATTGTTTGAGATTTTGGGGTCAAAATTTTAAAATGAAATATATGTGTATATATTTGGATCAATAATTTCAATTAAAGATTTCTAATAACTGAATTTCAAAGAACCTAAGAAGTAAAGGAAATGATGTGGAATATTTAATCTGTTTATAGTTTTATTGCTGGGACTAATTTTGAAGACATTTTTGTTCTTATAAAAGTAATTAGTTACATAATAATACAAAATTTAAAAAACAGAAAAGAGAAAAGTAATTAATTACAGGAAAAACAAAAAAATTTAAGTATCCATGATCTCAATCAGAGACAACTAATAGTCTTTACAGACCCTTTTCTATGTATTAATGTACATAATTTTTTATAACAATGAGAATGTAGATGTTAACATTTCTAAACCCACATTCCCTAGCAGTAAGCATATTTCTCTGCTATCATTTTGAATTGTTTTGGTTGCCTATGATTATTTCACATGTTCCCAGCTTTTTACTGTTATGATTAGTGCTGTAATGTTTATTTCATTTGTATTTTAAAATTTGTTTATATCTTTAGCCATTTTTATTATCTTAGGTATTTTAGCATTTACTTATAAATTTCTAAGAGCTTTTTATATGTAAGAATTTTTTGTCTTTGATCAAATAATGCAAACATTTTCAGTTTTATCTTTCAGGTTTGTATAAATGTTAACCTATTATTCCTTCTATTTTATGGTTTCATATTTGACATGTAATTATTTTTACATTTGGAATATAATTATCTAATACATCCAAATTTTTTTCTTTTTAAACTTTTTATTTATGAATAATTTCAAACATTTATAAATGGAGTACTTAATGAACCCACGTACCTATCACCCAGCTTTAATACTTAACAACCATGACCTATCTTAGTTCATCTCTGCTCCATCTACTCCCAACCCTGCTCTGGATTTTTTTTATAAGCAGTTTTATTGAAATATATTCACTCTACATACAGTCTGTCCAAATGTTCAATCAGTGGCTCTCAGTATAGTCACAGAGTTGTGCATTCATCACCACAATCAATTATAGAACATTTTCATTACCACATAAAGAAAAACCCCATAAACCTTATTCCCCCAATTGTTGACACTTAGCACTGGTCTGGTACCTTTGTTATAATTGATGAAAGAATATTAAAACATTACTTTTAACTTTAGTCCATCGTTTGCATTAGGTGTATTTTTTCCCATATATCACCCTTTTGTTAACATCTCATAATGGGGACCTATATTAGTTATGGTTCATGAAATGGCATTCATGTATTTGTACTATTAACCACAGTCATCGTCCACAAGGTTCAACTGTTATACAATCCAATATTCCATCCTCTATCTTTCCTTCTAGTGACGTACGCAAACCTAAGCTTTCCCTTTTGGCCACATTCACACACAATTCAGCACTGTTAATTACACTCACAGTAATGTACTACTATCACCACCATCTATTTCCAAACCTTTACAATCAACCTAAATAGAAATTCTGTACAAATTAAGCATCAGCTCCCCATTCTTTACCCTCATTCTATCTCCTGGTACCCTATATTCTATATTCTAACTATGAGTTTGCTAATTATAATCAGTTCAAATTAGTGAGATCGTACAATACTGTCCTTTTATGTCTGGCTTATTTCATTCAACATGATGTCTTCAAGGTGCATCTGTGTTGTGAGTTTCAGTCTTTTCTGCCTGTCCATCAGCTTTTCACCTAATGGTTTTAGCAGTAATTAATGGATCTGGATCTGGAACAGCAACTTATAGTTAAACACAGTTAGTATATCTATAGGGAAGTAAACATATCCAAAGTGGGAAAAATAAAATCTGTTAGTGGTTCACAATGATATGGGTACAGTTATGCTACTAAGCTTCTGAAACAAAATGTATTATTTGGAGGTTTGGGGATTCATGTTACACTTTGTGTGTAACAGATTGTGAACCTTAGGAATTTTCCTGCTATTGCTTCTAATTTTAGTTGGAATACTTTTAGATTTTATCATGAAGTGTTTGCCTGGTTCTTGAAAATCTCTATTATGTTAAAATATCCTTCTATTCGTATTTTCTAAAATAGTTCTTTGACTAGCAATGAAAGTTGAATTTCATTTCTTTTCTGCATTTATTAATATTACATGGTTTTTCCTATTTTAATCTATTTTCTACTGATGAATCTCACATTCCTAAAATAAACTGTGTAATCAGGGTATATTATTCTTTTACCATTCTACTGCATTCTAATTGCTAATATTTAGGATTTGTACATCCATATTTCAGGCATTAGCTTACCAGATTCTGATATGGAGTTATACTACTTTCTTAAAACTTTTAAAATTAGAAAGTTCAAGAAATATTTGATTAGCATGGGAATCATTCTTTAATAGGTTAATAAATATTTCTGCTAAGTGTGAGTCAGTGTTTCTTTGGAAGGAGTGACGTTTTGATACTTTCTAACATTTTCATGGTGATTGGTTTATTTAGATGTTCTAACTCTTTTTAAACAATTTTGGCTGTAACATGTATTTCTAGAAAATCATGTATTGCTATTGTAGGCACTTGAACATAATCTCTGAAAATTTTTTCAACTTTTCGTTATATATATTTATGTATATATAATAATATAATTGTGTAATGAACCTCTGTGTACCCATCACCTAACTTCAGCAGGTCTCCTGCTCTTCTTTCATCTCTTCTTCCTATGCTGTTTGTGTATTTTGTTTTGTTTTATGTTTTTTTTTAAGATTTTAAAGCAAATCCTAGTTGACATATTATTTTGCCCATAAATATTTTATAATTTCTATCAGATGAAAAAAAATTTTGAAACGTAAATTTGAAAAAATGTCTAAACACATAGTGTGTTCAAATCGGTATCACAAATTGGGTAACACCTTGTATTTGGTTGATATTTTTAATCTGTAGCAGTTGTGCCTTCCTTCTCTTTCAAATACTTGTTGCACAAACTGGGTCATCTGTCTTACAGAACTTCCTTCATTCACGATTTGGTTGATTATATCCTTGAGCTATCATTTTACATCTTTCTCTGTCCTCTACATTTCCTGTAAACTAGTACTTAGATCTTGAGACATGGTGAGATTCAGGTTCGGCTTTTGTCATCATTACTTCATGGGAAGTGTTAGGCCACTCTATACTTAGTATTGCATCACAGCCAAAGGTACATCATGTCTGTCCTACTTTTGTGATGTCAAGATTATCAGTGGGGTGGAATATGGATGCAACGTCATGGTCGAGGTAGTATGCTGCATGGGGATGGATTATGGGGATTCAGGGCCAGGGCCCCATCCCCTCCATAGTGAAAGTGAGTTACTGCACAGCCACCTACTGGACTGGAACTGACGTTAATGGTCATCAGACATCCCTGTGGGGAGGAGGGAAAATGTACAAATTATATTGTAACAAACCATTAAAACTCCACTCCCCTGATCACTGTTGATAGCAAATCTCCATACTCCTGTGTCCCAAGATCCTGCCAAAACTTTGTTCTCACACCCGATGGAATGTCTTTTATAAACCACCCTCTGGAACTCCCCGCTCTTTGGAGAGCAGTACCTTCTATCTTTTCTGGCTGGTCACCACCATGGGACCGTCTGTTCATAAGTCCTGTTAAACTCATACCTAACTTGGGGTGGGGAGGGGGGAGTTGATTAGTGGTTCAGATGTATAATGCTTTAAGTTCCATATCTGTTGCTACAGCCTCTTTTTTGTCAGGGTTTTTTCGTGTTTTTTTCCTTATTAATTCTAAAAGGACTTCTTTTTCCTAATTATTTAAATTATGCTTTTATCTTTAATTCCTTTTTCCCGGGCTTTGTTTTATTTTATTCTTTTTCTAGCTTCTCTTTTTAAAATCTTTTTTAAAAATTGTAAAATATACATAACAAAATCTAGCATTTTAATCATATTTAAATATACAGCTCATTATCATTGAATACATTTACAATGTTGTGTAACCATTACCACTATTTCCAGAACGTTTTTATCATTCCAATCGGAAACTCAGTACCCATTATGCAATAACTTCCCATTCTTCCCTCCCCCCAGACCATTCTAACCTTTCTTCTTTCTGACTATGAATTTGCCCTGTACTGGATATCTCATATAAATGGAATCATACAAATATTTGTCTGGAGTCTGGCTTCTTTCACTCAGTATGATGTCTTCAAGGCACATCTGTGTCAGGCTGTATCAGAACTTCTTTCCGTTTTCTGGTTGAATTGTCTTCCATTGTTTGGCTGTAATACATTTTGTGTATCCGTTTGTCTGTTGATGGACACTTCGGTTGTTTCTACCTTTTGACTAATGTGAATAATGCTGCTGTGGACATTGCTATCCAAGTATCTGTTTCAGTCCCTATGTTTAATTTGGGATATATACCTAGGAGTGGAAATGCCAGGTCATATGGTAATTCTATATTTTAACATTCTGAAAACCTCCAAACTATTTTCCACAGCAACTGTGCCATTTTACCTTCATCAGCAATGCACCAGGGTTCCAATTTCACTATATCCTCAGCAACACTTATTTTCCATTATTTTGTTTTTGTATTTGTTTTAATACTAGCCATCCCAGTGTGTGGGAAGTGACATCTCGTAGTTTTGGTTTTCATTTCCCTAAAGACTAATGATGCTGAGCATCTTTTCATGTGCTTATTGGCTATTTGAACTATCCTTGGGGGAAAATGTCTATTCAAGTCCTTTATCTATTTTTTAATAATTGTCTTTTTGTTGCTGAGTTGTAGAAGATCTTTATATATAGTAGATATTAAACCTATATCAGATGTATGGTTTCAAAATATTTTATCCCATTCTGTGCATTGTCTTTTCATTCTCTTGCTAATGTCCTATGGTACATAAAGTTTTTTAATTTTGAAGGAATTCAGTTTTTTGTTTTTCCTTCTTTTGATGTCATGTCTAATAATCCATTGCCAAATATGAAGTTATGAAGATTTCCCCTATGTTTTCTTCTGAGAGTTTTATGGTTTTAGAACTTATATTTCAATTCAGTTCTATTTGGAATTAATTTTGGTGTTTGGTGACATCAGTCCAACGTCATTCTTTTTTAAGTGTATATCCAGTTCTCCCAGCACTGTTTGTTGAAGACACTATTCTTTCTCTGCTTAATGGACTTTGCATCCTTACGGAATATCAGTTGGCCATAGACATGTGGGTGTATTTCTAGACTCTCAATTCTGTTCCATCGTCTGTATGTCTATCCTTACGTCTATCCTTACGCCAGTACCACACTGTTTAGATTAGTAAATTTTGATATCAGGAAGTGTGAGTCCTCCAACTTTGTTCTTTTTTGAAGATTGCTTTAGCCATTTGGTGTCCCTTACCTTTCTCTTCTACAAATTTGAGGATCAGATCATCTGGGGAGGGGAAGGTGGGTAGAGTGGGGCAAGATGGTGGAGTGGTGAGCTGTGGGTTTTAGTTACTCCTCCAAGTCAGTAGGTAGAAAGCCAGGAACTGCGTGGACCAGAAACCACAGAGCAGTTTGGCTTTGGGCATACTTCATACAACATTCACGAACACGTACAACAGCTGAGATCAGCCAAATCTGTAAGTCCTCGTGGCCAGGGGACCCATGCCCCTCCCTTCCAGGCACAGTCCTGTGGGAGGAGGGCCCATGGCTGCTGGGAACCAGGAGGTAGAACTACAGTTGCAGCTCTGATTGAAAACTCAGACTACTGATCAAAAACTCCAAACATAGATAGGCTGAGACCAGACACCAGACAATATGGGAGCAGTCACCCTGGCGGAGAAGAGATAGGGGTAGCAAAAACAGCAAAAACAGCAAAAAAAAAAAAAAAAAAAAAAAAAAAAACCAGAATAAAAACAGACTTTTTTGGAGTTCCAGTGAACATAAACAGAGAAGGGCAGGGCTCAAACAGAATCAGGCACATATGCAAATCCAGAGGGCAAGGACCCTTGTCTCTTAGCATTCCAATAGCCCATTAGATCTGCAAGGAGGGCACTTCTTTTTCTTTTTTTTTTTTTAATCTTTTTCTCTTTTTCTAAAACAATTACTCTAAGAAGCCCATTACAGAAAGTCTCAAAGACTTGCAGTTTGGGCCCAGGCAAGAGGAGAACTAACATAGCTCTGAGGGACAAAGCAATGTCTAGTGGATGAGAAAATTCCCAAAAAACCATATCTTCCCAAGAAAGGGGTGGGGGAAGGTGCCAGCGCCACAGCCCAGAGCTGCCCAAAACAACCCAGTGTGATGGGAAGGGTTTCCAGCAACATGCACACATGCCACAATATCTGGTGTGGACACTAACCTTTCACGCACCTGCAGCTAATTGTCCTGGAGCTGGGAAGGCGGAACTATGTGAAAAGGGGGAAATTAACATGCCCCATTCAGCCATCCTTTCAGCAGGCTGGGAACACCCCTAAACAGCCCTGTGGCCCAGAACTTCCCTTGGGGAGCGGTGCTTACCTGTGATGTAGCACAGTCTTCCCTCAACAGTGGCCCTAGGATGGCACGGCTTGGAAGAGGGACCCACTCACAAGTCCCAGGGGACATATGCCAATACCAAGGACTTGTGGGTCAGTGGAAGAGACAAACTGACAAGACTGAACTGAAGGATTAGACTATTGCAACAGCTTTAAATCTCAAGGAACACCTTGGAGATTTGATTATTAAAGCCTCCCACCCTCCCTAACTGCTCAGACACATGCCCCACATTCAGGGTAGGTAGCGCCAACTACACACACAAACTTGGTGCACCAATTGGACCCACACAAGACTCAGACCCCCACTCAACATAAAGACAAAGTTGAGGAGAACTGCCTTGAGGGGAATAGGTGCCTCATGGATGCGACCTGTTGGTTAGAGAAAGAGTGCTCCATGAAGCTGTAGATCTGACAAATTAGAGGTAAGTGTTTGAATCAGTCTACATATCCTAGAAGAATCCTATCAAGTTTAGCAAATGCCAAGAGGCCAAAACCAGCAGAAAATTTTACAGCATGTGAAGAAACTGGACGATATGGAAAACCCAAACCCAAGCACCCAAACCAAAAGATCATAAGAGACACAATATTTGGAGCAATTAATCAAAGAACTAAAGACAAACAACGAGAGCATGGCACAGGACATAAAGGACATGAAGAAGACCGTAGAAGAGCATAAAGAAGAAATTGCAAGAGTAAATTAAAAAAAAAAAAAAAAAAAAAAAAAAACAGACAATCTTATGGAAATAAACTTGACTAAATTAAAAATATTCTGGATACTCATGGTAAAAGGCTAGAGGAAGCTGAACAGTGAATCAGTGATCTCGAGGACAACAGAATGGTAAATGAAAGAACAAAAGAAAGAATGGGGAAAAAATCAAAAGACTCAAAATGGACCTCAGGGATATGATTCATAATAGAAAATGTCCAAATATAAGAGTCATTGGTGTTCCCAAAGGGGAAGAGGATAAAGGTCTAGGAAGAGTATCCAAATAAATTGGGGAAAACTTCCCAAACCTTCTAAACACCATAAATACACAAATCATAAATTCCCAGTGAACTCCAAATAGAATAAATCCAAATAAACCCACTCTGAGACATATTCTGATTACACTGTCAAATACAGAAGAGAAGGAGCAAGTTCTGAAAGCAGCAAGAGAAAAGCAGTTCACTACTTACACAGGAAACAGCATAAGACTAAGCAGTGACTACTCAGCGGCCACCATGGAGGTGAGAAGGCAGTGACATGACATACTTAAAATTCTGAGAGAGAAAAATTGCCAAGAATTCTTTATCCAGCAAAGCTCTCCTTCAAATTTGAGGGAGACCTTAAATTTTTCACAAACAAATGCTGAGAGAATTTGCTAACAAGAGATCTGCCCTACTTGAGATACTAAAGGGAGCCCTACTGACTGAGAAACAAAGATAGGAGAGAGAGATGTGGAGAAAGGTTCAGTACTAAAGAGATTCAGTATGGGTACGTTAAAAGACATTAAGAGAGAGAGGGAAAAAATGTATCTGACAAACAAACCAAAGGATAGGATGACTGATTCAAGAAATACCTTCACAGTAATAATGTTTAATGTAAATGGATTAAACTCCCCACCTAAAAGATATAGATTGGCAGAATGGATCAAAAAATATGAACCATCAATATGTTGCATACAAGAGACTCATCTTAGACACAGGGACACAAAGAAACTGAAAGTGAAAGGATGGAAAAAAATATTTCATGCAAGCTACAGCCAAAAGAAAGCAGGAGTAACAATATTAATCTCAGATAAAATAGACTTTAAATGCAAGGATGTTATGAGAGACAAAGAAGGCCACTACATACTAAAAAAAGGGGCAATTCAACAAAAAGAAATAACAATCATAAATTTTTATGCACCCAATCAAGGTGCCACAAAATACATGAGACAAACACTGGCAAAACTAAAGGGAGCAACTGATGTTTCCACAATAATTGTGGGAGATTTCAACATATCAGTCTCTCCTATAGATAGATCAACCAAACAGAAGACCAATAAGGAAGTTGAAAACCTAAACAATGTGATAAATGAATTTGATTTAACACACATATATAGAACATTACATCCCAAATCACCAGGATGCACATTCTCTAGTGCTCACAGAACTATCTCCAGAATAGATCATATGCAGGGACATAAAACAATCCTCAATAAATTAAAAAAAAAATGAAATTATGCAAAGCACATTCTCGGACCACAATGGAATACAATTAGAAGTCAATAATCATCAGAGACTTAGAAAATTCACAAATACCTGGAGGTTAAACAACACACACCTAAACGATCAGTGGGCTAAAGAAGAAATAGCAAGAGAAATTCCTAAATATATAGAGACTAATGAAAATGAGAACGCAACATATCAAAACCTATGGGATGCAGCAAAAGTGGTAGTGAGGGGGAAATTTAAAGCACAACGCATACATCAAAAAGGAAGAAAGACCAAAAAATCAAAGAATTAATGGATTAATTGAAGAAGCAAGAAAATGAACAGCAAGCCAATCCTAAACCAAGTAGAAGAAAACAATAACAAGGAGTAAAGCAGAAATAAATGACAGAGAGAACCAAAAATAATAGAATAAATAATGCCAAAAGTTGGTTCTTTGAGATCAACAAGATTGACAAGCCCCTAGTCATAATGACAAAATCAAAAAGAGAGAAGACCCCTATAAACAAATAATGAATGAGAAAGGTGACATTACTGTGGATCCCAAAGAAATTTAAAAAATTAAAAGAGGATACTATGAACAACTGTATGCCGACAAACTGGATAATGTAGAGGAAATGGACAATTTCCTGGAAACATATGAACAACCTAGACTGGCCAGAGAAGAAATAGAAGACTTCAACCAACCAATCAAAAGCAAAGGGTTCCAATCAGTCATCAAAAAACCTCCCACAAATAAATACCCAGGGCCAGATGGCTTCTCAGGGGAATTCTACCAAACTTTCCAAAAAGAACTGACACCATTCTTACTTAAACTCTTTCAAAACATCAAAGAAAATGGAATACTACCTGTTCTAGTTTGCTAATGCTGCTGGAATGCAAACCACCAGAAATAGATTGGCTTTTATAAAAGGGGGGTTATTTGGTTACATAGTTACAGTCTTAGGGCCAAAAGTGTCTTAAGGTAATGCATCAACAATCGGGTACCTTCACTGGAAGATGACCAATGGCGTCTGGAAAACCTCTGTTAGTGGGAAGGCACATGGGTGGCGTCTGCTCCATTTTCTGGTTTCAAAATGGCTTTCTGCCAGGACATTCCCCTCTAGGCTTCAGCTCCTAAAAAATGTCACTCTTAGTTGCTCTTGGGGCATTTGTCCTCTCTTAGCTTCTTCAGAGCAAAAGTCTTCTTTCAAAGGCCATCTCCAAAATGTCTCTCTAAGCTGGAGCTCCTCTCTCAGTTCCAGTGCTTCTCTAAAGTGTCCCTCTTGAAACAGCATAAGACTAAGTAGTGACTACTCAGCAGCCACCATGGAGGCAAGAAGGCAGTGGCACGATATATTTAAAATTCTGAGTGAGAGGAATTTCCAGCCCAGAATACTTTATCCAGCAAAGCTCTCCTTCAAATTTGAGGGAGAGCTTAAATTTTTCACAGACAAAGAAATGCTGAGAGAATTTGCTAACAAGAGACCTGCCCTACTGGAGATACTAAAGGGAGCCCTACAGACAGAGAAACAAAGACAGGACAGAGAGACTTGGAGAAAGGTTCAGTACTAAAGAGATTCGGTATGGGTACAATAAAGGATATTAATAGAGAGAGGGAAAAATATGGTAAACATAATCCAAAGGATAAGATGGCCGATTCAAGAAATGCCTTCACGGTTTTAACGTTGAATGTAAATGGATTAAACTCCCCAATTAAAAGATATAGATTCGCAGAATGGATCAAAAAAAATGAACCATCAATATGTTGCATACAAGAGACTCATCTTAGACACAGGGACACAAAGAAACTGAAAGTGAAAGGATGGAAAAAAATATTTCATGCAAGCTACAGCCAAAAGAAAGCAGGTGTAGCAATATTAATCTCAGATAAAATAGACTTCAAATGCAGGGATGTTTTGAGAGACAAAGAAGGCCACTACATACTAATAAAAGGGGCAATTCAGCAAGAAGAAATAACAATCGTAAACGTCTATGCACCCAATCAAGGTGCCACAAAATACATGAGAGAAACACTGGCAAAACTAAAGGAAGCAATTGATGTTTCCACAATAATTGTGGGAGACTTCAACACATCACTCTCTCCTATAGATAGATCAACCAGACAGAAGACCAATAAGGAAATTGAAAACCTAAACAATCTGATAAATGCATTAGATTTAACAGACATCTACAGGACATTACATCCTAAATCACCAGGATACACATACTTTTCTAGTGCTCACGGAACTTTCTCCAGAATAGATCATATGCTGGGACATAAAACAAGCCTCAATAAATTTAAAAAGATTGAAGTTATTCAAAGCACATTCTCTGACCACAATGGAATACAATTAGAAGTCAATAACCATCAGAGACTTAGAAAATTCACAAATACCTGGAGGTTAAACAACACACTCCTAAACAATCAGTGGGTTAAAGAAGAAATAGCAAGAGAAATTGCTAAATATATAGAGACGAATGAAAATGAGAACACAACATACCAAAACCTATGGGATGCAGCAAAAGCAGTGCTAAGGGGGAAATTTATAGCACTAAATGCATATATTAAAAAGGAAGAAAGAGCCAAAATCAAAGATCTAATGGATCAACTGAAGAAGCTAGAAAATGAACAGCAAACCAATCCTAAACCAAGTACAAGAAAAGAAATAACAAGGATTAAAGCAGAAATAAATGACATAGAGAACAAAAAAACAATAGAGAAGATAAATATCACCAAAAGTTGGTTCTTTGAGAAGATCAACAAGATTGACAAGCCCCTAGCTAGACTGACAAAATCAAAAAGAGAGAAGACCCATATAAACAAAATAATGAAGGAAAAAGGTGACATAACTGCAGATCCTGAAGAAATTAAAAAAATTATAAGAGGATATTATGAACAACTGTATGGCAACAAACTGGATAATGTAGAAGAAATGGACAATTTCCTGGAAACATATGAACAACCTAGACTGACCAGAGAAGAAATAGAAGACCTCAACCAACCCATCACAAGCAAAGAGATCCAATCAGTCATCAAAAATCTTCCCACAAATAAATGCCCAGGGCCAGATGGCTTCACAGGGGAATTCTACCAAACTTTCCAGAAAGAACTGACACCAATCTTACTCAAACTCTTTCAAAACATTGAAAAAAATGGAACACTACCTAACTCATTTTATGAAGCTAACATCAATCTAATACCAAAACCAGGCAAAGATGCTACAAAAAAGGAAAACTACCGGCCAATCTCCCTAATGAATATAGATGCAAAAATCCTCAACAAAATACTTGCAAATCGAATCCAAAGACACATTAAAAAAATCATACACCATGACCAAGTGGGGTTCATTCCAGGCATGCAAGGATGGTTCAACATAAGAAAAACAATCAATGTATTACAACACATTAAAAACTCGAAAGGGAAAAATCAATTGATCATCTCAATAGATGCTGAAAAAGCATTTGACAAAATCCAACATCCCTTTTTGATAAAAACACTTCAAAAGGTAGGAATTGAAGGAAACTTCCTCAACATGATAAAGAGCATATATGAAAAACCCACAGCCAGCATAGTACTCAATGGTGAGAGACTGAAAGCCTTCCCTCTAAGATCAGGAACAAGACAAGGATGCCCGCTGTCACCACTGTTATTCAACATTGTGCTGGAAGTGCTAGCCAGGGCAATCCAGCAAGACAAAGAAATAAAAGGCATCCAAATTGGAAAAGAAGAAGTAAAACTGTCATTGTTTGCAGATGATATGATCTTATATCTAGAAAACCCTGAGAAATCGACGATACACCTACTAGAGCTAATAAACAAATTTAGCAAAGTAGCGGGATACAAGATTAATGCACATAAGTCAGTAATGTTTCTATATGCTAGAAATGAACAAACTGAAGAGACACTCAAGAAAAAGATACCATTTTCAATAGCAACTAAAAAAATCAAGTACCTAGGAATAAACTTAACCAAAGATGTAAAAGACCTATACAAAGAAAACTACATAACTCTACTAAAAAAAATAGAAGGGGACCTTAAAAGATGGAAAAATATTCCATGTTCATGGATAGGAAGGCTAAATGTCATTAAGATGTCAATTCTACCCAAACTCATCTACAGATTCAATGCAATCCCAATCAAAATTCCAACAACCTACTTTGCAGACTTGGAAAAGCTAGTTATCAAATTTATTTGGAAAGGGAAGATGCCTCGAATTGCCAAAGACACTCTAAAAAAAAAAAACGAAGTGGGAGGACTTACACTCCCTGACTTTGAAGCTTATTATAAAGCCACAGTTGCGAAAACAGCATGGTACTGGCACAAAGATAGACATATAGATCAATGGAATCGAATTGAGAATTCAGAGATAGACCCTCAGATCTAAGGCCGACTGATCTTTGATAAGGCCCCCAAAGTCACCGAACTGAGCCATAATGGTCTTTTCAACAAATAGGGCTGGGAGAGTTGGATATCCATATCCAAAAGAATGAAAGAGGACCCCTACCTCACCCCCTACACAAAAATTAACTCAAAATGGACCAAAGATCTCAATATAAAAGAAAGTACCATTAAACTCCTAGAAGATAATGTAGGAAAACATCTTCAAGACCTTGTATTAGGAGGCCACTTCCTAGACTTTACACCCAAAGCACAAGCAACAAAAGAGAAAATAGATAAATGGGAACTCCTCAAGCTTAGAAGTTTCTGCACCTCAAAGGAATTTCTCAAAAAGGTAAAGAGGCAGCCAACTCAATGGGAAAAAATTTTTGGAAACCATGTATCTGACAAAAGACTGATATCTTGCATATACAAAGAAATCCTACAACTCAATGACAATAGTACAGACAGCCCAATTATAAAATGGGCAAAAGATATGAAAAGACAGTTCTCTGAAGAGGAAATACAAATGGCCAAGAAACACATGAAAAAATGTTCAGCTTCACTAGCTATTAGAGAGATGCAAATTAAGACCACAATGAGATACCATCTAACACCGGTTAGAATGGCTGCCATTAAACAAACAGGAAACTACAAATCCTGGAGGGGATGTGGAGAAATTGGAACTCTTATTCATTGTTGGTGGGACTGTATAATGGTTCAGCCACTCTGGAAGTCAGTCTGGCAGTTCCTTAGAAAACTAGATATAGAGCTACCATTCGATCCAGCGATTGCACTTCTCGGTATATACCCGGAAGATCGGAAAGCAGTGACACGAACAGATATCTGCACGCCAATGTTCATAGCAGCATTATTCACAATTGCCAAGAGATGGAAACAACCCAAATGTCCTTCAACAGATGAGTGGATAAATAAAATGTGGTATATACACACGATGGAATACTACGCGGCAGTAAGAAGGAACGATCTGGTAAAACATATGACAACATGGATGAACCTTGAAGACATAATGCTGAGCGAAATAAGCCAGGCACAAAAAGAGAAATATTATATGCTACCACTAATGTGAACTTTGAAAAATGTAAAACAAATGGTTTATAATGTAGAATGTAGGGGAACTAGCAGTAGAGAGCAATTAAGGAAGGGGGAACAATAATCCAAGAAGAACAGATAAACTATTTAACGTTCTGGGGATGCCCAGAAATGACTATGGTCTGTTAATTTCTGATGGATGTAGTAGGAACAAGTTCACTGAAATGTTGCTATATTATGTAACTTTCTTGGGGTAAAGTAGGAACATGTTGGAAGTTAAGCAGTTATCTTAGGTTAGTTGTCTTTTTCTTACTCCCTTGTTATGGTCTCTTTGAAATGTTCTTTTATTGTATGTTTGTTTTCTTGTTAACTTTTTTTTCATACAGTTGATTTAAAAAAGAAGGGAAAGTTAAAAAAAAAAAGAAAGAAAGAAAAAAGACAAACAAGGAAAAAAAAAAAAAAAAGATGTAGTGCCCCCTTAAGGAGCCTGTGGAGAATGCAGGGGTATTCGCCTACCCCTCCTCCATGGTTGCTAACATGACCACAGACATAGGGGACTGGTGGTTTGATGGGTTGAGCCCTCTACCATAAGTTTTACCCTTGGGAAGATGGTTGCTGCAAAGGAGAGGCTAGGCCTCCCTGTATTTGTGCCTAAGAGTCTCCTCCTGAATGCCTCTTTGTTGCTCAGATGTGGCCCTCTCTCTCTGGCTAAGCCAACTTGAAAGGTGAAATCACTGCCCTCCCCCCTACGTGGGATCAGACACCCAGGGAAGTGAATCTCCCTGGCAACGTGGAATATAACTCCCGGGGAGGAATGTAGACCCGGCATCGTGGGATAGAGAACATCTTCTTGACCAAAAGGGGGATGTGAAAGGAAATGAAATAAGCTTCAGTGGCAGAGAGATTCCAAAACGAGCCGAGAGATCACTCTGGTGGGCACTCTTACGCACACTTTAGACAACCTTTTTTAGGTTCTAAAGAATTGGGGTAGCTGGTGGTGGATACCTGAAACTATTAAACTACAACCCAGAACCCATGAATCTCGAAGACAGTTGTATAAAAATGTAGCTTATGAGGGGTGACAGTGGGATTGGGAAAGCCATAAGGACCAAACTCCACTTTGTCTAGTTTATGGATGGATGTGTAGAAAAGTAGGGGAAGGAAACAAACAGACAAAGGTACCCAGTGTTCTTTTTTACTTCAATTGCTCTTTTTCACTCTAATTATTATTCTTGTTATTTTTGTGTGTGTGCTAATGAAGGTGTCAGGGATTGATTTAGGTGATGAATGTACAACTATGTAATGGTACTGTAAACAATCGAAAGTACAATTTGTTTTGTATGACTGCATGGTATGTGAATATATCTCAATAAAATGATGATTAAAAAAAAAAAAAAAAGTGTCCCTCTTGGCTGTAGCAAGCTTGCTCCTTCTGTCTGAGCTTATATAGTGCTTCAGTAATTTTATTCAGACCAACCCTGAATGGGTGGGGCAAAACCTCCATGGAAATTATCCAACCAAAGGTCTTGTCGACAGTTGATTGAATCACATCTCCATGGAAACACCCAAAGGATTCCAAAATCTAATGTCTGCCCACACAAAATTGCATCAAAGAGAATGGCATTTTGGGGGACATAATACATTGAACTGCCACATTCCACCCCCTGGGCCCCAAAATGACATTATCTTTCCATATACAAAATACATTTATCCCACAACAATATCACAGAAACTTAAATCATTTCAGTAACAATGGTTAAGTACAAGATCCCATCAAAATCAATTACAGGCATGGGCGGTCCTAAGGCATAATTCTCCTTTAGCTGTGGATCTGTGAACTTAGAACAAGTTGTGTGCTTCCAATATTCAAAGGAGGGACATTCATAGGATAAACATTCCCACTGCCACAAGGAGAAACATTAAGGAAAACAGGTTTAACAGGACCAAACTACGAAGACAAACTCCGTTAGATTTCAAAGTCTGAGCATCATTAACAGAAGGACATTGCATCCTTGGGGCTTGAGAGAGTGGGAGTCTAACCCTTCCTAAGAGCCTTTGAGGTAGTCCTTTCCTCTCTAAATACTGGGGAGACCACCTTCTCAGCCCCAACCTCCTCAAACATTGGGGCAGCACCCAGATTCTCTTCCATCTCCAGGGCACAAACTCAACCCCTTCAGAACAGTGGTGTGGCGTCCAGGCTCTCCCCAGTCCCCTGGGAATGTGCTCCACCCTCTGATACCTGAGGTGGCAACATCTTTCCTGAACATTGAGGTGGAAGGCCCACCCTCGACCTCCAGGGCAAACTCAACCTTTCCATGTGTGTGGGCCACTCCACTCTCCCAGCCTGAGAGTTCTTGACTCTAGACATCAAGCACCATGGCTCTGTCTTTGAAGAAATTTTTCCTTCGATTTCTTCCTTGTCTGTCTCCTCCAGTCCCAACTGGCTACGGCTCTGTAAAGAGCTCACGAAAATTCTTCTGGTTTTGCATGAAGCACACATGGGTCAAAGCTGTCAGACAATAGGACTTTCCACAAATCCTTTCTAAATAATTCCTTCTCCAATCTTGGCTTGTACTGAAATGGCGGCTGCGTTCCATGTTTGGTTACATCCTCATGTTGGGCTGTAGCTTCTGGGGTTTAACCCCCTGGAAGCCCAGAGGTTTTCAGGCCATCAATTTCTGGTGTCTTTGAAACCAAGAGTTCATTTCTCAGCTTATCTCTGTCCTCTCACATTTTGCTATAAGCTGCAAGTAAAAGCCATGCTACTTCTATATTTTGCTTGGAGACCTCATCAGCTAAATATTCCAGTTCATTGCTTTCAAATTCTGCCTTCCATCCAACACCAGGACTCAATTTTGCCAAATTCTCTGCCACTTTAAAACAAGGATCGCCTTCCTTCCAGTTTACAAACCACATTCATCATTTCTGCTCAAGACCTCATCAGAAGTATCTTTAGAGTCCATATTTCCACAAACAGTCTTTTCAAAACATTTTAGGCCTTTTGTATTAAGCTCCTCACAATTCTTCCAGAATCTTGCCCTTATCCATTTAAAAAGCCATTCCAACATGTTTGGTATTTGCAAACTCAGCAGCACCCCACTTCTCTGGTACCAAAATCTGTTCTAGTTTGCTAATTCTGCCAGAATGAAAAACATCAGAAATGGACTGGCTTTTATAAAAGGGGGGTTATTTGGTTACACAGTTACAGTTTTAAGGCCATAAAGTGTCCAAGGTAATGCATCAACAGTTGGATAACTTTACTGGATGATGGCCAATGGCATCCGGAAAACCTCTGTTAGCTGGGAAGGCATGTGAGCAGCGTCTGGTCCAGGTTCTGGTTTCAAAATGGCTTTCTCCCAGGATGTTCCTCTCTAGGCTTCAGCTCCTAAAGAATGTCACTATTAGTTGCTCTTGGGGCTTTTGTCCTCTCTTAGCTTCTCCAGAGCAAAAACTGCTTTCAAAAGCCATCTTCAAACTGTCTCTTTTCTGAAGCTCCTCTCTCAGCTCCTGTGTGTTCTTCAAAGTTTCCCTCTTGGCTGTAGCAAGCTTGCTCCTTCTGTCTGAGCTTATATAGTGCTCATAATTTAAATCAGACACACCTTGAATGGGTGGGGCAACATCTTCATGGTAATTATCCAACCAAAGTTCTTGTCCACAGTTGATTGAATCACATCTCCATGGAAACACCCAAAGGATTCCAAAATCTAAACACAAATATGTCTGCCCACACATGATTGCATCAAAGATAATGGAGATTTGGGGGACATAATACATCGAACTTGCAGACTACCTAACACATTTTATGAAGCTAACATCAATCTAACACCAAAACCAGGCAAAGATGCTACAAAAAAGCAAAACTGCAGGCCAATCTCCCTAATGAATATAAATGCAAAAATTCTCTACAAAATGCTTGCAAATGATATCCAAAGACACATTAAAAACATCATGCACCATGACCAAGTGGGGTTCATTCCAGGCATGCAAGGATGGTCCAACATAAGAAATTCAATCAGTGTATTACAACACAGTAAAAATCAGAAGAGAAAAATCAGATGATCATCTCAATAGATGCTGAAAAAGCATTCAACAAAATCCAACTTCCCTTTTTGATAAAAACACTTCAAAAGGTAGGAATTGAAGGAAACTTCCTCAATATGATAAAGAGCATATATGAAAAACCCACAGCCAGCATAGTACTCAGTGATGAGAAACTGAAAGCCTTCCCTCTAAGACAAGATACAAGGATGCCCGCTGTCATCACTGTTATTCAGCATTGTGCCAGAAGTACTAGCCAGGGCAATCTGGCAAGACAAAGAAATAAAAGCCATGCAAATTGGAAAGGAAGAAGCAAAATTGTCATTATTTGCAGATGATATGGTCTTGTATATAGAAAACCCTGAGGAATTGACAACAAAGCTACTAGAGCTAATAAATTTGCAAAGTATTGGAATACAAGATTAATGCACATAAGTTGGTAATGTTTCTATATGCTAGAAATGAACAAAGTGAAGAGATACTAAAGGAAAAGATACCATTTTCAATAGCAACTAAAAAATCATGTACCTAGGAATAAACCTAACCAAAGATGTAAAAGACCTATACAAAAAAAAATACATAATTCTACTAAAAGAAATAGAGAGGGACCTTAAAAGATGGAAAAATATTCCATGCTCATGGATAGGAAGGCTAAATGTCATTAAGATGTCAATTCTACCCAAACTCATCTACAGATTCAATGCAATCCCAATCAAAATTCCAACGACCTACTTTGCAGACTTGGAAAAGCTAGTTATCAAATTTATTTGGAAAGGGAAGATGCCTTGAATTGCTAAAGACACTCTAAAAAAGAAAAACGAAGTGGGAGGACTCACACTCCCTGCCTTTGAAGCTTATTATAAAGCCACAGTTGCCAAAACAGCATGGTACTGGCACAAAGATGGACATATTGATCAATGGAATCAAATTGAGAATTTGGAGATAGACCCCAGATCTATGGCCGACTGATCTTTGATAAGGCCCTCAAAGCCCCTGAACTGGGACATAACAGTTTTTTCAACAAATTCGGCTGGGAAAGTTGGATATCCATATCCATAAGAATGAAAGAGGATCCCTACCTCACACCCTACACAAAAATTAAGTCAAAGTGGATCAAAGACCTCAATATAAAAGACAGTACCATAAAACTCCTAGAAGATAATGTAGGGAAACATCTTCAAGACCTTGTATTAGGCAGCCACTTCCTAGACCCTACACCCAAAGCACAAGCAGCAAAAGAAAAAATAGATAAATGGGAACTCCTCAATCTTAAAAGCTTCTGCATCTTAAAGGAATTTGTCAAAAAGGTGAAGAGACAGCCAACTCAATGGGAGAAAATTTTTGGAAACCATGTATCTGACAAAAGACTGATATCTTCCATATATAAAGAAATCCTACAACTCAATGACAATAGGACAAACAGCCCAATTATAAAATGGGGAAAAGATATGAAAAGACAGTTCTCTGAAGAGGAAATACAAATGGCCAAGAAACACATGAAAAAATGTTCAGCTTCACTAGCCATTAGAGAGATGCAAATTAAGACCACAATGAGATACCATCTCACACCAATTAGAATGGCTGCCATTAACCAAACAGGAAACTACAAATCCTGGAGAGGATGTGGAGAAATTGGAACCCTTATTCATTGTTGGTGGGACTGTATAATGGTTCAGCCACCTCTGGAAGTCAGTCTGGCAGTTCTTAAGAAAGCTAGATATAGAGTTACCCTTTGATCCAGCAATTGCAGTTCTAGATATACACCCAGAAGTTCTGAAAGCAGTGACACGAACAGATATATGCATGCCAATGTTCATAGCAGCATTATTCACAATTGCCAAGAGATGGAAACAACCCAAATGTCCTTCGATAGATGAGTGGATAAATAAAATGTGGTATATACACACGATGGAATAGTCCGCGGCAGTAAGAAGGAACAATATTGTGAAACATATGACAACATGCATGAACCTTGAGGACATAATGCTGAGTGAAATAAGCCAGGCACAAAAAGAGAAATGTTATATACTACCACTAATGTGAACATTGAAAAATGTAAAAACAAATGGTTTATAATGTAGAATGTAGGGGAACTAGCAATAGAGAGCAATTAATGAAGGGGGAATGATAATCCAATAAGAACAGATACACTATCATGGGTAAATTTAATGTTCTGGGAATGCCTAGGAATGACTATTGTTTGTCAATTTCTGGTGCGGATGGTAGGAACAAGTTCACAGAAATGTTGCTATATTAGGTTATTTTCTTGGGGTAGAGTAGGAACATGTTGGAAGTAAAGTAGTTATTTTAAGTTAGTTGTCTTTTTCTTACTCCCTTATTATGGTTTGTTTGAAATGTTTTTTACTGTGTGTTTTTTTTTTTTTAATTTTATATAGTTAACTTAAAAAAAAAGAGTTAATTAAAAAAAAATGAAAAAAATATGCAGAGCCCCTTGAGGAGCTCATGGAGAGTGCAGGGGTGTTGGGCTTCCCCACCTCGATGGTTGCTGATGGGCTCACAGACTATGGTTTGTTAATTTCTGGTGGGTATGATAGGAACAAGTTCACTGAAACATTGCTATATCCTTTTTATTTTATTTATACTTTTTACTCTTTACTACATTACTGTAGTAATGTCTCCACTTTCCTTTTGATTTTATTTCTGTCCCCCTTTTTAATCTTTATCAGTGGCTAAAAGTTTGTCAATTTTATTGATCTTTTCAGATAACTAACTTTTGGTTTCATTGATTCTCTTGGTTTTCTATTCTCTGTTTCATTTATCCTGCTCTAATCTTTATTATTTCTTTCCTTCTGCTAACTTTAGGTGTAGCTTACCGTTGCTTTTTCTGTTTCCTTAAGGTGTGAAGATAGGTTGATTTGAAGTGTTCTTTTTAATGCAGGCATTTAACAGCTATAATTTCCCCCTGAGCACTGCCTTTGCTAAAACCCATAAGTTTTTATGTTGTGTTTTCATTTTCAATAGTGTCTGAATACTTTTTAATTTTCCTTGTGATTTCTTCTTTGACTTATTGGTTGTGTAAGAGCATGTTGTTTAATTTCCTTATATTTGTGAATTTTCATATTCTCCCTCCCTTACTGATTTCTGGTTTCATTCCATTGTAGAGAAGATACTGTATATGTAATCATTCTTTTCAAATTTATTAAGATTTGATTTGTAGGCTGAGTTTCCTAGCTGCCAAATCACAGACCACACTATGGGTTGTTATAAACAACAGGAATTTATTGGCTCATGGTTTTGAGGCTAGAAGAAATCCAAAATCAAAATGTCATCAAGACAGTGCCTTCTCTGATGAGATTGTGGGGTTCTGTGGCTGGCTGCTGGTGGGCCTTGGTTCTTGGCTTCTCTGTCACATGTTAATGCACATGGCAGCCTCTCCTGGCTTCTCCCTTTTCTTCCAGGTTACATTGACATTCAGCTTCTGGCTGCTTTCTCTCTTTTGTTTTTTCTGTCTGACTTTTCACTCTGCTTATAAGGGACTCCAGCAACCTGGATTAAAGCCCAACAGATTCATCTGGGCCACACCTTAAATGAAGTAGCATCTTGAAGAGATCTCGTTTAGAGTGGGTTCAAACCCACAGGAATGGATTAAGTTTAAGAACATGTTTTTCTGGGGTATGTAACTCCAAGTCACCACATATTCTAGCTTATGTTCTTTTCTGGAGAATGATTGATGTGCATTTGAGAAGAATGTATACTTTATTCTTTATGGGTGGAGAGTTGTGTATGTGTCTCTTAGGTCTAATTGGATTATAGTATTGTTTGAGTTATCTATTTCCTTATTGATTTTCTGTCTAGATGTTCTGTCCATTATTGAAAGAGGTGTAGTGAAGTTTGTCCGGCGCTTCTCCGCCCCGCCTCGAGTCCTCGGTCGGCCGGCGATGGGGACCAGAGAGATAAGGGGAGAGAGGGTGCGGACAACGTCTTACCCGGAGCACTTGTGATCACTCAGGACTCGCGGTGGTAAAGCAGATAAACTTTTAATGGGACTAGGCAATCATCATCTTTACAGGTTCCACCCGGGGCGAGACACCTCGGGGGAGAACAACCTCGATGCGGCCGTCAGGTACGGCTCCTTGTGGGCTGTCTCCCCGAGCTTTGCCCGGGAACTTTCTTATAAACCTTGCGTGTATCCAATGGGCTAACGCCACGCACACAAGCATGATTGGTGAATACAGCGGGTGGTTACATACATCAGAAGCCGGAAGCAGGATGTGGGCGCCATCTTGGCACCACTCGATGGGCGGGGGGAACTCAAGGGCAGGCTGCAGCCCGTCCACTAGGCCAAATCCGGAAGGTGGCTGCTCACATCTCCCCCTTTTTTGTTTTTTATGCCCCAGTGTCTCCAGTGATGAATGTGCTCCCGTGGACCAAGATGGCCCACAACGTATTTTTTGGTGCTTTGGGGAGTCTGGACTAGGTCCCGGCCATACCAAGGTGGGACCTCTGGCACCGACCAGAATGCTCACTTCATATAGAGACCGGAGAACCCGTGAGCCGGAAACCACGTGGCCCTCCTTGCAGTACTCAGTCTCGCAACTGGGGGACAGGAGGATTAGGAGAAGGTAGCCAGTGCCGAGGGCGTCACTAGGAGCCTCTGTGCAAACGCCAAGGGTCCCGTCTGGCCACAACTAGGACTCTGCGTAAGAGGTCCACCTGAGACAAAAATTAGGGCCACTGGTACCGAATGTTTATATACGAGATTTTTTCATATACTTAGCTGCGAACCTTACCCCCGAATGCCCAGCTTCGAGTGGTTGGGATGGGTGCTGGGCAGAGGGACTATAGTTATCAGGAGGGTTACAGGCAGAGGACATGGCCATCATGGCGGTAACACGTAATTGCTGTTGTCTTTGAAACAAACGCTCCAGCAAACTCTTAACAATGATCAAACCTACTAATAACCCCACAGCAAGAAGAACCCAGTTGGTCAGATTAGGCCAAGAGAACCAGGAGGGAAAAAAGGTCAATATTCCTGGCCCTCTTCCCGGTCTGCTGGGGAGTGGTCGACACCGTCGACATCATTTGACCGCTCATCACGCGAGTTGAGGACTGGATCCAACAGGTCACGTTGGGGGTTTAACGACCCGTCAGGCTGCAGTTCTTTGGTGTTCTCAGGCGACTGCACGGTTCTCACCAATCTCTCCGGTACCCACACTGGTTGGCGTCCTGGTTCCTGGGGAAAGACACAAACAGAGCCTCTGGCCCAGCTGAGCACTGGGTCAGGACCTTTCCATTGCCCCGACAGAACATCCCTCCAACGGACCAGGCCTCTATGCGGAGGACCTGGGGTGGTATGTTGTAGGGCAGGCGTCATGGTTGATGCGTTTTCATTTAAATAATTGTATGTAAATAGGGCGGCAGACAATTGGGCCCTGGGGGACAGACCATGACCTATTCCCTCCTTTTGCTTTTGCAATAGTTCTTTAATGGTCCTATGCGCTCTCTCGATGACACCCTGCCCCTGAGGGTTGTATGGGATGCCGTGTTTTAGGTTAACTTCCATAACATCACAAAACTTTTGAAAAGCTTTGCTAACGTAAGCCGGGCCGTTGTCTGTCTTAAAGCAAATTTTGAGGCATCCTCAGGGTGAAGTGGGATAGAAAAGAAGCAATCTCTAATGTCTATGACAACAACAGGCCACCGCTCCGGCAGAGTTGAGAGAAGGGGCAACCCCATCTGGACAGGTCCTAGAGGCTCCATGCAACTATTTATGGCCCTCAAATCATGTAAAAGCCTCCACGCACCTGATTTCTTTTTGATGACGAAGATAGGGGTGTTCCAGGGTGACGTGGAAGGGACGATGTGCCCCCTCTCCAACTGATAGAAGTTGGAGAGTAACCAGTGGTTAAAGTCACGTCCATTTGAGCTAGAATATCTCTTCCCCATAACGAAACAGGCAGGGCCAGCACATAAGGCTGAAAACTGCCTTGATGCCCTTCCTCATCCTCCCAATGGAGAGTAATGGCGCTCACCATGGGCGCTGAGATTTGGCCGATCCCTCTGATGGTGTCTTCCGCTTGGTTCGTTGGCCAAGCGGGGGGCCAATCTTGCTGTCTTATAATCGACCTATCGGCTCCAGTATCTAACAGACCTAGGAAGGCTCGGCCTTGTACTTTAAGAGTCAGCATGGGTCGAGACTCTAGGGACATCTGAAGACCCTCAAAAACTTCTCCGGAGGACCCAAATCTTTTATTCCCCCTCTGTCCTGGCTTGCTTGGAAAGACTGAATGCAGGCTGGGCAAGAGCAGAAGCTGTGCCAACCTATCGCCCTCTGCAATGACCAGAGTGCCCTGCAGAGACTGCACCATAACCTGGACATTACCCGTGAAATCTGAGTCTACAACACCTGGCACAATTGTTAATCCTCTTAACGCTATGGATGCTCTCCCTAATATAAGCCCCACGGTTCCTACTGGAAGGGGCCCCCTGAAAGAGGTCCCCACCAATTGGACTCCCATAGCTGGGGTTAGCACGAGCCCGGAGGTGGCACGGAGGTCCAATCCTGCTGATCCGGGAGATGCGCGGGTCTGGATGGGGGCCGCATCGTCCGTTGGTGTGTTTGGGGGTCCACCGCAAGGGTGGACCCCCCCTGCCCGTTTTTTGAATCTTGCTCAGGACGACCAGAAAGGCGTACTCCTTGCGCATTGAAGACTGACTTACAGTCCTCGGCGCGGTGAGGCCCCTTGTGGCAGCGGCCACACAGCCTAGTGACTGCACGTGGCCCGCGGAGGTGCTGAACGGCAGGCGGTTGATCTTTATTGGGGCAGTCTCTCTTAAAATGCCCAGACTGGCCACAGCCATAGCATCTTTTTGGCTTTACCTCTAAAGCTCTGGGGTCCTTTGTGTTTACTTGTAAGGAGCTGGCTAACATAGCAGCCAGCCCCGCATTAGTTAACGGGCTGCCAGCGTCCCTGCAAAGCCGAACCCACTCTGTCAAGCTCTTTCCCTTATTCTGTGCCAGGATAACCTTGCACTCCTTATTGCATTGCTCAAAAATCATCTGCTTAACCACAGTTTCTGCAACCATTGGATCTGAGAAAATCCTCTCAGCCGCAGTCTGCATTTTCGCTACAAAATCTACAAAAGGTTCTGTGGGACCCTGGTGTATGCCGCTAAGCGAAGCCTGCGCCTCTCCTTCCCCTGTCAATTTTTTCCAAGCCCCTATGAAACAGCGAAAAATTTGGGCATAAACCTCCTGGGGGTATCCTGTCTGATTCTGGGCGTGAGCACCTTTCCCTAAAAGCATATCCGCATTCCACCCGCCGTGCCTTGCCACAGCGTTTCTTGCGGCTTGTTCCTCAGCTAACTCCTCAAACCACGCCTTCCAATCGATAAACCTGCCAGGAGGCAAGCAAGAGCGAGCCAGCTGAAGGATATCTGCAGGTGTATGATTTAGGGCGGAGAGGTTTTCAACCATATTCAGGGTGTAAGGGGCGTTAGGGCCGTACTGATGGACGGCTTGCCTCAGCTCCTTCAAGAGCTTGTAATCATAGGGTTCATGATTACGAGCTTGCTGATTGATAATGACTGGGAACATCTCGGAGGCTGGTTCGGGTTCATTGAGCAGCGGTCGGTAGCCGCCAAGAACGCCAAAAGGTCTGAATGTGGTAAAAGGGCTCCACCTCCAAAAATGCCTCCTATTGGGTGAAGGGTGCGGAGGGTCCGCGTAGTCGGGTGGGGATTCTGGGCATTGCGCGGGAAGGTTAGGGTATGTACTCGGCATGTCCGCCAGAGGGAGCCCTCTATAAGGGCCCTTTACGGAACCGCTGAAACCATCCACCGGATGCAGGTGCATCCTCTGAGGCGCAGCAGCCGTTGCTGGTGGGGCGGAGGGCCGCGTGGGTGAGACAGGAGGCCCCTCTAGGTCAATCAGCGGAGGCGCTTCCGGCCCTTCATCTGCCTCACTTTCAGATTCTGAGTCAGAATTATCAGAACTAGCACTCGACTCCGGCGGCTTGCCCTTATGGGAGCCCTCCGCAGATGAAACAGACTGAGCCTCTTGGAGTGCATGTCGCGCCTGCAACAAGGCGGTAGGCGTAGTTAGGCCTGTGGCTGATTCTAACTCAAGTACTGCACGAACAGTCTCCCATATAAGGACTAGAATCGGGTCCAAACAGACACCCGTTTGGCGCGCTCGGTCTATATCACGACCAAGTTTCATCCAAGAGGGCAGATTAAGGCTGCCAGAACAAGGAAACCAGGGGGCAAAAGTGGCCACATCATAAAAAAATCGCTGGAGAGAGCTTCTCTTAACTGAGATACCCCACTGTTTCAAAAGGGTCTTTAAGGGGGTTAGTAGGGGTGAACTCCCGGACTGCCCCATGCTTGCAGCCGGCACTGTCTTGTAATCACTCGGAGAGCTCTTCCGAGTCCCCGGGGCTACCTGAACGCCCACGGGCCCTAGTCCTCGTATGGAAAGGGGGTGCTTACCTTCTCGCGGTGATCAGTCGCGGAGGTCAAACCACGGATCCCGGGAGCACGTCTCCGTCGGGGCGAGGGGAACGCAAATGAGGTTGCGGGTTCGAAGTTCCCCGTACGGGCCACCACTTGTCCGGCGCTTCTCCGCCCCGCCTCGAGTCCTCGGTCGGCCGGCGATGGGGACCAGAGAGATAAGGGGAGAGAGGGTGCGGACAACGTCTTACCCGGAGCACTTGTGATCACTCAGGACTCGCGGTGGTAAAGCAGATAAACTTTTAATGGGACTAGGCAATCATCATCTTTACAGGTTCCACCCGGGGCGAGACACCTCGGGGGAGAACAACCTCGATGCGGCCGTCAGGTACGGCTCCTTGTGGGCTGTCTCCCCGAGCTTTGCCCGGGAACTTTCTTATAAACCTTGCGTGTATCCAATGGGCTAACGCCACGCACACAAGCATGATTGGTGAATACAGCGGGTGGTTACATACATCAGAAGCCGGAAGCAGGATGTGGGCGCCATCTTGGCACCACTCGATGGGCGGGGGGAACTCAAGGGCAGGCTGCAGCTTGTCTACTAGGCCAAATCCGGAAGGTGGCTGCTCACAGAAGTTTCCAATTATTATTGTAGAATTGTCTGTTTCTCCCTTCAATTCTGTCAGTGTTTGCTTCATATATTTTGGGGTCTATTGTTAGGTATGAATATGGATATAATTGTTATATCTTCTTGCTAGGTTATTCCTTTTATCAATACATAATGTCCTTCTTTGTCTCTTGTGTCCTTTTTTTACTTAAAGGCTATTTGTCAAACAATAATATAGCAACTCCAGCTCTCTTTTCATTACTATTTGTGTGGAACATCTTTTTCCATTCTTTTATATTCAGCCTCTTTGTTGTTATATCTAGAGTGAATCTCTTTAGACAGCATGTAGATGAAATTTTTTTTATCCAATCTGTCAATCTTTGCCATTTAATGGGAGAGTTTAATCTTTCTACATTTAAGGTAATTATTGATAAAGAAAGATTTACATTCTGCCATTTAGATACTTGTTTTCTATATGTTATATGACTGGTTCCTTGATTCCTCCATTACTGCCTTTTTTTCAGTTCATTAATTTTTGGTAGCCATTTTGATTCCCTTTTTCTTCCCTTTAGCTCTCATTTTTAGTTATAATCTTAGTGTTCTCCTTATGGATAGTAATTAGTATCTTAAACTTATAACAACTTTGAGTGAACAATACTAATATAAATTCAGTAATGCACACTTTGCTCCTCTACATCTCCATCTTTCCCCATTATATTGTTGTTTCAGATTACATCTTAATGCATTATGTGCCCTTTAACATAGATTTTAAACATTGCTTTATGCATTTGCCTTTTTAATCTTATAGAAAAAATTTAAAAGAGGAGTTACAAACCCAAAATACAGTAATACTGAATTTCATATTTACCTATGTAGTTACCTTGAATTCTTCTTACCCCTTTGAGTTACTATATAGTGTTATTTTTAGTCTGAAGGGCTACCGTTAAGCGTTTATTATACAACAGGTCTCCTGGTAATGAACTCTGTCAGCTTTTATCTGTAAATGTCTTATTTTCTCCTGCATTTTAGAGGTATAGCTTTCTGTATATAGAATTCTTGGTTACCAATCTTTTTCCTTAAGGACTTTAAATGTCATTCTACTGCTTGCTGACCTACATGGTTTCTGATGAGAAATCAACTATTAATCTTATTGGGATCCCTTTTACATGACAAGTGTCTTCTTTCTTGCTGCTTTCAAAATTCTCTCTTTGTCTTTGGGTTTTAACAATTTCACTATAATATGTCTTGCTGTCAATCTCTTTGAGTTTATCCTGCTTGGAGTTTGTTGAGCTTCATGCCTTTCATCAGATTTCAGAAGTTTTGGCTGTTATTTTTTCAAATACTTTTTCTGTCCATTTATCTCTCTTCTCCTTCTAGGAATCTTAATGATGTGTGTGTTGGTATACTTGATAGTGTTCCACAAGTCCCTCAGACTCTGTTCATTTTTCCTCATTCTTTTTTTTTTTTTAATTGCTCCTGACAGTGGGTAATTTCAATTTCCTTATCCCTTCAAGTTCACTGGTCCTTTATTCTGCATGTTCAAATCTACTGTTGAACCTCTCTGATAAGTTTCTCATTCAGTCATTATACTTTTCAGCTCCAAATTTTGTTTGGTTCCTTTTTATAATTTCTTTTTATTCATATTCTCATTTTGTTGAGACTTCATTTTTCTGTTTTCCTTTAATTTCTTGTCCATGGTTTCCTTTAACTCATTGAACATATTTAAGACAGTGATTTTAACATCTTTAACTAGCAATTCCAATGTATGCTTTGAAATATTTTAGTATGTGTAACTGGACATTGTAAGTATTGTGTGGAGGTAATTCTGTAAATCTAATTCTCCCATTCCTCAGGGATATCTGGTTTTTGCTTGTTGAGGGCTGGAGCTGTTGGTATACAGTTTTCCAAACTACTCTCACTCTCAAATGGGCAAAGTTTAAAAAGAGCACTGTCTCTTTAAATGTCCTCCTGCTTCTGCCTGTGGTGCTTGAAACAATGACCATCCTCTATACAGGCTCCCCAGCAATTAAAATCAGTGGTTAGTAGTTAGACCCCATACCCCTGGATTTTGGAGGACTAGGTTCTTACAGCCCATCTTGGCACCAGCAAGCAGCACCAGGAAAACTCGGGCTGCAGTCCCCATGGCTGCTTGCCACTTGGTTGGGGGATGAGGGGGATGGTAGCCACCACATGGAAGGTGGAATTCACTGATATTTACCAGAATTTACCAGCCTCTTCATCTAGCTCTTTCCTGGAAGCTGCAAGTATTCCTCTAGATGCGAGAGTTTCAAAAGAGTTGATTCAGATAGTTTCCGCCAGTTCAATGCTTGTTTCTGGAGGGGTCAATCCCTAGCATCTCCTACTCTTCTGTCTTCCCACAATCTTCTCTTTCTAGCTTCTTAAATTGAGTGTTTACTTCATTAATTTTCACTCTGATTTAATAATAAGAATGTAACTATGGATTTTACTTTGTCTTTATTTTTCCCTTTGTACAAATGTGTATTGCTGCAGCCTAAAAGGAGCTGAGGCAGTGGCCCTGTCTTCTCCCAGGACAGGTTCCTTCCATTGCACTCAGTACAGGCTGACATCCTTGATCTCAGTGGAATCATTTTTTTCTGGAAGACCTGAGTTGTCTGGGGGTACATATTAGAGGTAGAGTGAAGGGCAGGCTTATTCTATTTCTCTTGTTCCCTTCTTTCATCTCTATTATCTGCTGCTGAAAATTCTGAAGGTTTCAGATACATTGCTAGCACTCTTCTCAGTTTCCAGCAGCAATGTAAAAAATTTCCCTTGACCATTGTCGTGAATAATTGGTCAAGGGAGGGAGCTAGACATGTAGGCTTAGAAAACTAGCTTGGACTACGAGTTTAATTGCTTTAGGTAAACCTTGCTTTGATTTTGTAGCATGAGTAAAATAAAGAACATTTGAATAGTGGTATATTTCATATGAATTAAGAAGTTCTGTCAATTTGAATTAGAAAACAGCTCTATGTAGAGTAAATTAAACAATAATTGATAAATTTGTCCATTATGATTTACTATCTGTATTCATAAAACCCTCAAATACAGTTTATTTTGAGGGTTGTAAGATCTCAAGTGGAAGGTACCTTGGAGGGTGTCCCAGTTTGTGTATTTATGTCCCCCAGAAAAAGCCATATTCTTTAATGCATTCTTGTGGGGGCAGACATATTAATGTGGAGTTGGTTGGAACCTGTTGGTTCAGTGTCCATGGAGATGTGACCCACCCAACTGTAGGTGATAACTCTGATTACATAATTTCCATGGAGGTGTGGCCCCACCCATTCAGCGTGGGCCTTGTTTAGTTTACTGGAGCACTATATAAGCTCAGACAGAAGGAGCTCATAGCAAGCTGGAACTGAGACAGACATTTTGAAGACAGCTGTTGGAAGCTGATGTGGACATTTTGGAGAACTCCATTTTGAAACGCCACCAGATGCCAGCATGTGCCTTCCCAGCTAACAGAGGTTTTCTGGATGCCAATGACCTTTCTCCAGTGAAGTTACCCTTTGTTGATGGACATTTTATGGCCTTAAGACTGTAACTGTGTAACCAAACAAACCCCCTTTTATAAAAGCCAATCCATTTCTGGTGTTTTGCATTCTGGCAGCATTAGCAAACTAGAACAGAGGGCATCTCAACCTCTTCCACAGTAATCCGATAAATTTTCACCCACCTCTGCTTGAAAACACACTATGATGAATTTCTCATTTCCTGTTTCCCAATGGAACATCTTCTCATTTCTACAACTATAATTGCTATAATATTAGAGCAGGGTTTTAGTGTGTGTGTGTGTGGCGGGGGGGGGGGGGGTCCAAAAAATGAAATCCTGTGTAGAATCGTATTATTTTTAGGTTAATGAATGATCACAGAGCCTACTCCATGAGACAGAGCCAATCACCCTCTACTTTAAGCAATTCTCATGACCCAAAACATCTTGTAGTTCCTGTCAGCCCTCAATTATTTGTCCTTAGAATTTGTGTCATACTTGTATAGTATTCCTATTAATTATAGTCCCTAGTATGAAATATGTAGATTTTTCCCATATACCCTTCTGTTGTTGACCCAATGTATTTGCATTATAGTGAGGTGCTATATTATAGAATTTCACTCCATGTATTTTCATATACTGAACTGAAATTTCCTTGCCATTTGTCTTATTTTCTTTGGAGACACACACACAAACACACACACACACACACACACACACACACACACACATCTCATTACATATCCAAATATTCAAAGCTAGATATGGTAGCTACTCCAGGGTAAACATTTTTAATCCCTTCAGTGATTTCTTGTGGGTCAAGTTCCCTTCCCCGCCCTTCCTGTCTAAATCCCACTCGTCCTTCAGGACACCATTTAGGTGTCATTTTCTCCAAAAGCCTTCCCTGGTGTCCCACCATCTGGGCTAAATTGTATCCCCCTATGCTTCAAAATTACATGGCACACCGATATTCATAACAGCACTGTTCATAATTGCCAAGAGATGGAAACAATCCAAGTATCCTTCAACAGATGAGTGGATAAAGAAAATATGGTATATACATATGATGGAATACTGTGCAGCAGTAAGAAGCAACACAGTCCTGAAACATAGCAACATGGATGAACCTTGAGGATATAATTCTGAGTGAAGTAAGTCAGACCACTTCCATGAACTATCTGAACAATGTAAAATCAGTGTCTTATAATGTAGAATCTTGGGGAACTAGTGATAGAGAGTAGCTAGTGAGAGAGAATGATAATCTAGTATGTTCAGATATGTTGATGGTGAATTCAAAGGTGTGGTAATGGATGGGGTGATGATTGTTAATGGGATTATAAGTATCAGAGCTGTATTGAAGGTGGATAGGAATGAAAGGGCTTGTTTAAAAGCATGTTTCCCACAGATCAGCACCACAAATATAGATAGGTGCTTGCATGATATACTTCTAAAGTATGACACTAGCGCAGAGAGTCAACAACAGAAGGGTGTATGGGAAAAATCTACATATTTCATACTAGGGACTATAATTAATAGGAATACTATACAAGTATGACACAAATTCTAAGGACAAATAATTGAGGGCTGACAGGAACTACAAGATGTTTTGGGTCATGAGAATTGCTTAAAGTAGAGAGTGATGGGGATTGTAGAGCTAAATGGTGATAATATGAGATATGGATGGATTATCATGGACATAACATATGTTATGTGAACTTTATAAGTCAAGCTCTCAATCTTGAGGCTTGCTCAGGTGAAACTTACGGTTGTAAGGGGGAGGCTAAGCTCACCTATAATTACGCCTAGGAGTCACTTCCAGAGAACCTCTTTTATTGCTTAAATGCGGACTTTCTCTCTCTAAGCCTAACTCTGCAAGTAAATTCATCACTTTGCCCCTGATGTAGTACAGGACCAAGATGAATGAGCTTTCCTGGTGACATGGGACATGGATTCTGGGAATGAGCCTGACCCTGGCATCAAGGGATTGAGAGTGCCTTTTTGACCAAAAGGGGAAAAGAAAAGTAACAACATGAAGTTTTAGTGGCTAAGAGAATTCAAATAGAGTCAAGAGGCTGTCCTGGAGGTTACTCCTATGCAAGCTTCACCTAGATATGCCAAATGACCACAATATGATAAGCCCAAGTCAACAGTAGTCCCCCAAACCTTAAAGAATACCCGGATCCCTATCTGGGTCCCTATAAAAAAAGTTTCACTCACTGTTTATTCGTTGAAGACTTAAAGCCTTTAGAGTGCTCCTATGCTGGTTAAGTCCCAAAATCCAGAGGCAATAGCCTCTTCAAGAACATTAACTAGATGTGTCCCCTTTGCTCATAAAGTTGAGACCCCTTTTCAACATGAACAGCTTAGGGTGGTCATTGCCTAGACATCCCTGAAGATCAGGAAAGTGATTAAACTAGAGGAAGGTGTAGCAACAGACAAGAAGGAATTTAACAAAGGATTATGAATTCTGAATCTTTACATAATTTTCTTTTTCTTAGTTGCTAGGGTATGAGAATACCTAGAAGGGAAGAATTGAAATGGTGGAAGTGTGACCCATAGCATCCTTTGAAATTTGTTCTATAGCTACTTGTTAAGTTGTAATTTGAAAGCCATACCTTTTTGTATGTATGTTATATTTCACTATTAGGAAATAACTGAAACTATGGTACTATAACTCATAACAACTTTGGAAATGTCCTATATATCTACTTGTTAAATCACACTTTGAAGATATTATCTTTTTTATGTATATTTCGTAATAAGGAAATAACAAACTGGGGGGAAGAAAAAGGACATGGCACAGCATTTACAGTGTGCTGTCTGCAGCTGTGTCGAGCACCCAGTCTCCCTCTACTGGGCCACAAGCTCAAGAAGAGGGCCTGTGTCTTACTGTTGTGTCAACAATGCTTAGCACAATATTTGATGCATAATGGGCACTGAATTTGAGTTAATTGAATTGAACTAATCTCACAGTCCTGTTTTCCCTTTATAAAAGACTCCATTTTGGCAAAGGGTGACCCAGTGTGTCTTCCTTGCTCAGAGTGTGATAGAAACCTTCCCATCCTGGTTCTGAGGTGTGGTATATAATCTAAAAACTTTTTAAAATAATGTTTATTTTTAAAACATAGCCTATCTGCTCTCACATTTGTTGAAATAAACTTAAGTAAACTTGTAATTTTTTGCCTTCTTCAAGCTACCAATGTCCAAGTCAACTTTTTTCCTTTTTTGTCAAATGATTCTTTTTTCCCATTGAGGTATTCATTGCATTTTCTACATAAAAACTGCTCACTCTTACCTGCCAATCCCATGCCCGCTTCTTTCAAAACCTGCTTAAAATACACTTCTTTGGGGCTTCATTATTAACTTCATTCAGCTCTTACATCCAAATAGTTCCTATTTAGGTACATTGTATCCATAGAGACTGTCTTAGATCACCATGAAGTAAAGTGCTGCCTTTATGTGTGCTGTTGCAAATGACAAATTCTAAATAACCTGTGGTCAAAGGAGAAATCACAAGAGAAAAAGAAAGTATTTCTAAGGAAATGAAAATTAAAAACAGCTATCAAAATTGTGACATGTACCACTAAAGCAGTACTTAGAAGGAAATTTATAGTTTTGATTGCCTTTATTAAAAAATGAGAAAATCTTACTATCAATGTCTAGGTTTCCACCTTAAGAAGCTAGAAAAAGAAATTAATGGAAAAGAAATCAGAGGACTAGAAAACATGTAGAAGAAAAGCCAGAAGATGTTTCTTTGAAAATGTTAATAAACTGACAGCCCTCTAACAAGTTGTCAAAATCCCATTTCCTTGGTATGTTCTCATATTGACTGTAGTGGTGAATGCATAGCTGTGATTATACAAAGAGCCATTGATTGTACACTTAGGATGGATTGCATGGTGTGTGAGCAAAACTTTTAAAAAAGAGAGAGAGAAGCAAGGCAAGCATATAAATTATGTCCTACCTGATAATTGCCACAGTATGCCAAGCCCCAACCAACAGTATTCGTGAAGATCCTAAAGAATACCCTGGACTCTATCTAAGACTCTATAAAAAAGTTTTACTTATTTTTCAGAAACTTAAAGCCTCCAGATTGTTCCTATGCCAGATAAGCCCTGAAACCCAGAGGTTACTAGTCTCTCTAAGAATATCAGTCAGTTTCATTCCTCTACCCCATAATGTCAACACCCATTTTCAGCATGAAGGAGTTAGAATGATCATTACCCAGATATCACTGAAGATTGAGAGAATGATCAAATGAGAGGGAGGAGCTGTAACTGAGAAGTTAGGATTTAACGAATGATTATGACTACTGAATCATTATATAGATATTTCTTTTTAGTTTCTAATGTATTAAAATAGCCAGAAGGAAATACCTGGAATTGTTGAACTGTAGCCCAGTAGCCTTAATCTTTGATAATGAATGTATAATTATATAGCTTTTATCTTATGACTGTGTGATTGCAAAAACATTGTGACTTGACACCCCCTTTATCCAATGTATGGCTAGATGAGTAATAAAATAAAGACAGGCATGGAAAAAAATGATGGAGGGGTATTTGGGAGTAAATGCACCTATTGCAAACTACAGACTATATTTAACACTAATATCTTAATATTCTCTCATCAACAGTAACAAATGTACCACATCAATACTAGGGGTCAACAATGGGTGGAGGGGGATATGGGGTATGGGATATTTGGAGTTTTCCTTTATATTTTTATTTTATAGTATTATTATTGGAGTAACATTATTATAATTGGAGTAATTAAATGTTCTAAAATTGATTGTGGTGATGATTGCACAACTATTTGATAACACTAGGAGCCATTAATGATATAATTTGTATGGATTGTATGGTGTATGAATATATCTCATTCAAATTGCATTATAGAAAATCAGTACCAGTTTCAATTTTTAGATACAGGCTTAGTCTGGACAACATCCCTCCCCCCCCCAAGTAAATTTTGTACATGCATATGGGGGAACATAATTTATCTTTTATAGCATGCAAAGAAACACAAATGAATAGAAAAATTATATACAGATATTGTATACTTCCAATATACACAGTATATTCCAATGTACACAGTACTGGAAAGATAAAAGATCAAACATTTATCTATTAACTTCATTATTTACGAGGACCTCTGAAAAAATAGAAACATTTTATGTGATTTATGTTTAATGTGTTACTATTTATGATTCATAAGAAAGTTACTCTTAATTATGGAATATTGCCAAATATATTTTCTACATGAATAAATATTTCTTTAGTCAGGAAAAAAAAATCCCATTTCCTCAGCTTTCATTTTGTTATATCTTGATGGCATCTAATGACCAAGCAAGTGGAGAATATCCATACTTACTCTGTGCCATCAACAAATGTCACAAATTGCAACCTCTGGGGTCAATGTGTGAATTCATTCTGTTCCCCAATGATGTTACGTATTCCAAAGGCACAAAGACGGTATCTTCATTTTCATCTCTCTACAGTGTTTATTACAGATTTGTGTAATAAAAGTGCATATGATATAACCCATTATTTTTTTGAAAGAAATGGATCTCCATTTTACTGAAGTGATGATATGGATCAAATGTGAAGAATGCTAACAAATTTGAAGTGCTGGTGGCTAGTTTTAAGGTTCAGACCAAATTAATAATATATGGAAACCATGGTCATTTCCACCCTGAGATATTACTGTTACATATGGATCGACTGAAAGTTTCACTGAGACACTGTAACAAGAGGTGAGCATCTGCAGACATTTAGGAAAGAAAAAAAAAAAAAGGCTGAAGAACCTCTATAACTAAGGGTGAGAACTGCCATGCTATGCAATTAAACGAACTTAAAGTGAATAAAGCACAGCACTATACAGTGTACAGTTTTAACAAGAGAGAGAGAAAAGAAAAAATAGCTATTTTCATGTACATGGTAGGATGCACAGGAACTGATTCCTAACTGCGTCCAAGGTTAGGAACAGGCTCATGGGATGGAGTTGACGGCGTACCTTTTTGCCATTTTCTACCAGTTGAATGTGTTGCTTATTTTAAGATAAAGGGAAATAAAGAGTAGTAAATGGCAAGGCCAAGGCTTGGATGGTGAAAGGGTAAGGTGAAGAGGAACTAGAAGATAAAAAAAAAAGAACTAAGTAGGATTATCAGGGTCTGGCACAGAGGTAGATAGTTAATAGCCATTAAGGAATAAAAGGTTAGGGTATATCACATAAACAGAAAAACTGAAATTAAAAGCTGAAGGGGCAGTATGGGAAAGTGGTTAGAACGTAGGCACAGGGGTCAGATTGCCTGTAATTATGTCTTGCTTTCCTCTCTTACTGTGTGGAAGTGTTTAAAAACCTATTTCATGAAAGCAGGGACTTGGACAGATATTTGTACACCAATGTTCACTGCAGTATTGTTCACAATCACCAAAAAGTGGAAGCAACCCAAATGTCCATCAACAGATGAATGGATAAACAAAATGTGGTCTATCCATACAATGGAATATTATTCAGCAGTAAAAAGAAGTGAAGTGCTAGTGTATACTACAACATAGATGAACCCTGAAGACATCATGTTGAGTGAAATAAGCCAGACACAAAAGAACAAATATTGTATGATCTTACTGATATGAAATAGAATAAGCAAATTCATAGAGACAGAAAGCAGAATAGGGGGTACCAGGGGTAGTAGGAGGGGCAAATGGGGAGTTATTGCTAAATGAGTAGGAGTTTTGGCCTAGGATGATGAAAATAGTCTGGAAATAGAAAACGATGAAAGTTTCACAGTATTGTCGATGTACTTAATGTCAAAGAATTGTCCATTTAAAATAGTTAAAATGATTTTTATGAGTATTTTACCATGATTAAAAATAAATTTTTAAAAACATATTTCAGATTTTAGTTAAATATTTATTGCATATCTACCATATGTCAGGCAGTACCTGGTGCTAAGAATATAGCATCATACAGCTCCTCCTATCCTCGTAGAGCTTACAGTTCAGAAGAGAGGCTAATGGAAGGCTACTCTTTGGAATATCCATCTACCTACTGTCTTTAATCTTTGGAGCCTTTGTGGGGTGATTTATGTGCTTTTGAGAAAAGAAAAGACCCTAATGGTCATTGCAATATATGTGTTCTAGTTTGCTAATGCTGCAGAATGCAAAACACCAGAGATGGACTGGCTTTTATAAAAAGGGGGTTTATTTGGCTATACAGTTACAGTCTTAAGGACATAAAGTGTCCAAGGTAACACATCAGTAATCAGGTACCTTCACTGGAGGATGGCAAATGGCGTCTGGAAAACCTCTGTTAGCTGGGAAGGCATGTGGCTGGCGTCTGCTCCAAAGTTGTGGTTTCAAAATGGCTTTCTCCCAGGACATTCCTCTGTAGCAAGCTTGCTCTTCTTCAAAACATCACTCACAGCTGCACTCCATTCAGTCTCTTTGAGTCAGCATGTTTATATGGCTCCCCTGATCAAGGCCCACCCTGAATGGGCAGGGCCATGCCTCCATGGGAGTATCCCACCAGAGTCACCACCCACAGCTGGGTGGGGCACATTCCAAGCAAATCTGATCAGCACCAAAAGTCTGTCCCACAAGACTACATCAAAGATAATGGTGTTTGGGGGACAAAATGCATTCAAACCGGCACAATATGATTTCTGTTACTCAGGATTCTAGATGGGGGTCATATACTATTTGAGACAAGCCTTGAGGAGATGAACAAGGAAATAAAATCCCAGGAATCAGTTGTCCAGGAAAGAATCAGGACCCTTGATTATAAGTGCACAAATTCAGACATTTTGGTGTATGATGTGATGGGACCTTATGACCTTCATTTCCACAACCTATGTGAATCTAAAGCATTCTTTAGATAAACATGTTTGAGTTGAGGAGGGTTGATATGCTTAAGGCCACATTGGTCTCCAGACTTCTTAGATTTGCCTCTTCCTTGCTACAGCCACCTAAGCATGAAATTTTGCCCCTTTATCTATTGCTAATGACAAAATGAAACCACAAAACATCCCTCCCAGAAAGCATTGAAGAGTTTAGTAAGTTGAAGGTTTGCAGAAAGCCAGAACAATGGTTTTCCATAACAGCAAAAGAAAGACCTTCAAATGCAATGGCAGTTGTTGCCATTCTTAGAAGTCCAGTATCCATTGTAAGCATTTCCCTAGCCTTTCACTCCACACAGTTCCAGTCGCTTTTCAGCTTGTCAGTTGTACCTTCTTTCCTGATTATTCCTTCTCTCCTTTCCCTGATCTTCTCTCCCCTTATTTCATGGGAGTAAATCTTCTCACAGTCCCACACTTGCTCCTTGAATGATCTAGATATTTTCCCAAAGACAATAGTTTTTATGAAGATACTCTCCTTCAGGTTTAGAAGGAATTGAATTTAAATGAAGAAGTTTCTTAGATTGGTGTCAGAGGTGACAAGATTCTGGGGGCAGTAGGCTCCTACAGAAGTATATGTATTTTTAATGCATTGTTATTGTGAACTTTAATATATATACATAACAGTGATAACTTTCAAAGTACAATTTAAGAAGTATTTAAAGAATAAATTTCGAAGAATGCTATAGGTTACAGTTCCACAATTTCAGTTATTTTCATTATTGTAAAATATAACATTATACAGAAAAGTGTTAACTTTCAAAATACAGTTCAACAAGCAGTTATATAGGTAATTTCAAAAAATGTTATGGGTTACAGTTCCAGTTTCATTTCTCTCTATATTGTGAAATATAGGATATAAACAGAAAGGTGCTAACTTTCAAACCACAATTCAATGAACAGCCATACAGAAAATTTCAAAGAATGTTATAGGTTACTGTTCCACCATTTCATTTATTTCCTTCTAGTTATTCTAATACCCTAGCATCTAATATATATGTGTGTGTGTGTGTGTCTGCTTATGTAAAGTTTCAATATTCTTAATCCTATATTAAATCCTATCTTGTCTGTTGCTATTCCTTCCTCTCATTTAATCACTTTCTCAATCTTTAGGGGTGTCTAGGCAGTGACCACCCCAACTTGTTCATATTGAAAGGGGGTGTTTACACTATAGGGAAGGGGGCTGCATCTGATTGTTGTTCTTAAAGAGGTTGTTGCCTATGTGTTTTAGGACCTGTCTGGCATAGGAACACTCTGGTGGATTTAAGGTTCTGAGAGTTAAAACTTAGTGAGAGAATCTTTTATAGAATCTCAAATAGGGACCTAAGTATTTCGGAACTACTGTTGGTTAGGGCACAGCATATTGTGGCCATTTGGGATGTCTAGCTGGAGCTTGCATAAGGGAAACCTCCAGGATAGCCACTAAACTCTATTTGAGATCTCTTAGCCACTGTAACCTTATTTTTTTTCACATATCAGATAACAGTTTAATATCATAATATATAAAAAGATCCTACAACTCATTACACTTCAATGTCTGAGAGTCACATATAGAATTATATTTTGTCCTCTGAGACTGATGAAGTGGCAACCCCACCCTTTCCAAGTGCTTGCACAGTGGCCATGCACTCTGTAAACACTGGAGTGAAACTTCCATCCTCCTGTCAGAACACTGGGGTGATGGCTACACTCTCCAAAATCCCTGGGGAATAGGTTCAACCCTCTCAGAACAGTGGGGTGGCAGCCCAAGTCTCTGCAATCCCATGGGTACAGATTTCAACCTCTGAAAACAGGTGGCAGCACTCTTCCTCAACAATGTGGTAGGAGTCCAACCCACTCCAAGCACCAGCAGACACAACCTTTCCACATTCATGTGTGTGCCCACCGTCATGCCTGATGGGATGTCTTCGGTTCAGGCTTCAGCTTCCATGGCTCTGCACTTGAAGTGATTTTTCTTACAATTTGTCCCTTCTCCGTCCCTTTTAATCCAGGGTGGCAGGGTTTCCATTCATGCAGTTCTTGCAAAAAAGCTGGTCAGTTGTGCATGTAGTACACAGAGTTTCAAACCATCAGACAGAAAGACATTCCATAGATCCTTCCTGGATAACTGCACCTCCAATCCTGACTTGAATAGAAATTGCTGACTGGTTCCTTGTTTCATTTAAACTCTCACATGGAGCCCTATTCTCTGAAGACTCACTTTCCAGAAGCTGAGTATTTTCCAAACCATCAGTGTCTGGTTTCTTAATGCCCAGGACTTCAGTTCCCAGCTTATCCCATTCCTCTAGCATTTTACTATAAGCTGCAAGGAGAACCTAGTCTACTTTCCACACGTATCTTGGAAATTGCCTCAGTTAAATATTGAAGTTCAACACTGAAGTTCTGCCTTCTATCCAACATCAGAACTCAAATTTTCTAAGTTCTCTCCCGTTAGAAAAACAAGGATCACATTTCCTCCTGTTTCCAATAACACATCATCATTTCTTCCTAAGGTCTCACTGGAAGTACCTTTAACATCCATACTTCTACCAAAGGTCTCTTCAAAGGAATCTAGGCCTTTCCTATAAAGCACCTCACAATTCTTCCAGCCTCAACCAACTACCCCATTCCAAAGCCATTTCCACATTTTTGGTATATTCACCAGAAGCAACCCACTCGTCTGGTTCCAAAATTTGTTTTAGTATCCTAGGCTCCTTAAGCAAACAGCATGAAATGGATTGGCTACAACAACAGAAATTTATTAGCTTGTGGTTTTGAGGCTGGGAAAAGGGCCAAATCCAGGCATCATCAAGGCAACATTTTCTCCCCAAGACTGTAGCATTTTGGGGCTCACAGCTGGCAACACTTGGTCCTTAGCCTGCCATGTGGCAAGGCACATCATGGTTTCTCCTGGTCTCTTTCTTCTCTTCCAGCTTTCATTGATTTCTACTTCTTTTTTTCCTATGGCTTTCTCTCTTTCTGAATTTTATTCTCTCATAAAGGACTCCAGTAATAGGATGAAGACCCATCCTGAAGTAAAGGACACACCTTTACTGAAGTAATCTCATCAAAGGGTCCTACAAACAATAGGTTCACATGCACAGATTGGATCAGATTTAAGAACATGTCTTTTCTGTGGTACATACAGCTTCAAACCAGTGTAGTGACCAAAGAATAAGGTACACATTGAAGGTCAGCCAAGGGAAAAGCACCCACTGAGAGCAGATGACTGATGTTCTCCAGCATCACATCTCTGAACAGCTTTCTCTGGGATGTGTCCAACAGGGCCCACTCTTCCTGGGTGAAGTCTATAACTACATCTTTCAAGTTCACTAACTCCAGTGGCTGATTTGTCAAACGCTCAGCTGACAACTGTCTTCCTCTGGGTTTTCACTCACAACCAGAAAAGCACTAGGTGAGCAAAGACAAATTTATCTCACAATCCACTGTATCCAAATTTTTCTTTTTGAGATGTCTGCTGTGAAATGAGGTGCATCCAAACCTTGTCCTCCATATGCCCAAGTGGATGTGTCCCGAATACTCCCAGAGTCGTGAGCACCTCCTCCTTGGGTGCCTCCGCCAAGGATCTCTCCTCTGGGGGTCTCTCAGGAATGAAGTCTGCAAACTTATTTTGTTACCTTTCTTTCCCCCCTTGAAGTCCAGTAGGCATTTTTTTTTAATCCCTTGATGCCAGGGCCAGGTTCATTCCTAGGAGTCATGTCCCATGTCGCCAGGGAGATTCATTCCCCCGGGAGATTATTGAATTTATTTGCTGAGTTGGGCTTAGAGAGAGAAAGGCCACAACAGATGTATATTGGTGATGGTAGCACAATATTGTGAATGTAACTAGTACTATAGAATAGCACACTTAAAAGTATTAAAATGGGAAATTTTAAGTTGTATGTATGTTACTATAATAAAAAGTTAAAAAAAAATAAAACCCTCCTTTTTCTGATGTTAATTACCGACTACTGTAGCCAGAAGTTCAAATGATACAATCTCTGTTAAAATTAAAGATTAAGTTCCAAGAGCACTTGGTTGAAAATCTATTTTCCACAAGTACAGAGTTTGTAGGAGGCAGAAGATATGAGCATATGTGGGTCATTTAATAACCCTAGTTGTTATTTTCTTCAATTGAAGGACTAAATAATCTTTAGGTTCCTTTCTGCCATAAAATTATATGAATTTTATGAACTAATATGTTCACACACCTGCTTGTCATGTCCAGGATTGTGTATCTGGATTTTTTTTTATTGTAGTAATATACATATGACTCAAAATTTCCCATTTTAACCACTTTCAAGTGTGCGATTCAGCAGTATGTTATGTTCACAATATTGTGCTACCATAACCAATATCAATTATCCCAACTTTTTCATCACCTCAAACAGAAACTCTGCACTCATTAAGCAGTAACTCTCTTCCCCTCCCCACCCATTGGGTAATCCGTAATCTGTCTCTATTAAACTCGCTTCTTCTAGGTATTGCACGTGAGATCATACAATATTTATCTTTTTGTGTCTGGCTTATTTCACTCCACATGATGTCTTCAGGGTTCATCCATGCTCTAGCACATCTATTACAGTTGAATAATATTCCATTATATGTATATACATATTATCCATTCATCTGTTGATGGACAGGTCCACCTTTTGGTTACCTTTGGGACACTGCTGCTATGAACATTAGTGTACAAGTATCTGTTCGAGCCCCTGCTCTCAATTTTTGGGGTCATATACCAAAAAGTAGGATGGCTGGGTCAAAAGTTAATTCCAGGGAGAGGCGGGGCAAGATGGCAGACTGGTGAGCTGTATGTTTTAGTTACTCCTCCAGGAAAGTAGGTAAAAAGCCAGGAACTGCGTGGACTGGACACCACAGAGCAATCTGTCTTTGGGCATACTTCATACAACACTCATGAAAACGTGGAACTGCTGAGATCAGCGAAATCTGTAAGTTTTTGCGGCCAGGGGACCCGCGCCCCTCCCTGCCAGGCTCAGTCCCGGGGGAGGAGGGGCTGTCAGCTCCGGGAAGGAGAAGGGAGAATTGCAGTGGCTGCTCTTATCGGAAACTCATTCTACTGATTCAAACTCCAACCATAGATAGACTGAGACCAGACACCAGAGACTCTGAGAGCAGCCAGCCCAGCAGAGAGGAGACAGGCATAGAAAAAAAACAACACGAAAAACTCCAAAATAAAAGCAGAGGATTTTTGGAGTTCTGGTGAACACAGAAAGGGGAAGGGCGGAGATCAGGCCTAGAGGCGCATATGCAAATCCCGAAGCAAAGCTGATCTCTCTGCCCTGTGCACCTTTCCTTAATGGCCCTGGTTGCTTTGTCTATTAGCATTTCAATAACCCATTAGATCTCTGAGGAGGGCCGTTTTTTTTTTTTTTTTTTTTTTTTTTAAATCCTTTTTGCTTTTTCTAAAACAATTACTCTAAGAAGCTCAATACAGAAAGCTTCAAAGAATTGAAATTTGGGCACGTCAAGTCAAGAGCAGAACTAAGAGAGCTCTGAGACAAAAGGCAATAATCCAGTGGCTGAGAAAATTCACTAAACAACACAACTTCCCAAGAAAAGGGGGGTGTCCGCTCACAGCCACCATCCTGGTGGACAGGAAACACTCCTGCCCATCGCCAGCCCCATAGCCCAGAGCTGCCCCAGACAACCCAGTGTGACGGAAGTGCTTCAAATAACAGGCACACACCACAAAACTGGGCGTGGACATTAGCCTTCCCTGCAACCTCGGCTGAATGTCCCAGAGCTGGGAAGGGGGAGCAGTGTGAATTAACAGAGCCCCATTCAGCCATAATTTGAGCAGACTGGGAGCCTCCCAACACAGCCCAGCAGCCCAGAACTGCCCTGGGGGGACGGCACTCACCTGTGACATAGCACAGTCATCCCTCAACAGAGGACCCGGGGTGCACAGCCTGGAAGAGGGGCCCACTTGCAAGTCTCAGGAGCCATACGCCAATACCAAAGACTTGTGGGTCAGTGGCAGAGACAAACTGTGGCAGGACTGAACTGAAGGATTAGACTATTGCAGCAGCTTTAAAACTCTAGGATCATCAGGGAGATTTGATTGTTAGGGCCACCCCCCATCCCCGACTGCCCAGAAACACGCCCCACATACAGGGCAGGCAACACCAACTACACACGCAAGCTTGGTACACCAATTGGACCCCACAAGACTCACTCCCCCACTCACCAAAAAGGCTAAGCAGGGGAGACCTGGCTTGTGGAGAACAGGTGGCTCGTGGACGCCACCTGCTGGTTAGTTAGAGAAAGTGTACTCCACGAAGCTGTAGATCTGATAAATTAGAGATAAGGACTTCAACTGGTCTACAAACCCTAAAAGAACCCTATCAAGTTCAGCAAATGCCACGAGGCCAAAAACAACAGAAAATTCTAAAGCATATGAAAAAACCAGACGATATGGATAACCCAAGCCCAAGCACCCAAATCAAAAGACCAGAAGAGACACAGCACCTAGAGCAGCTACTCAAAGAACTAAAGATGAACAATGAGACCATAGTACGGGATATGAAGGAAATCAAGAAGACCCTAGAAGAGCATAAAGAAGACATTGCAAGACTAAATAAAAAAATGGATGATCTTATGGAAATTAAAGAAACTGTTGACCAAATTAAAAACATTCTGGACACTCATAGTACAAGACTAGAGGAAGTTGAACAACGAATCAGTGACCTGGAAGATGACAGAATGGAAAATGAAAGCATAAAGAAAGAATGGGGAAAAAAATTGAAAAACTCGAAATGGACCTCAGGGATATGATAGATAATATGAAACGTCCGAATATAAGACTCATTGGTGTCCCAGAAGGGGAAGAAAAGGGTAAAGGTCTAGGAAGAGTATTCAAAGAAATTGTTGGGGAAAACTTCCCAAATCTTCTAAACAACATAAATACACAAATCATAAATGCTCAGCGAACTCCAAATAGAATAAATCCAAAAAAAACCCACTCCGAGACATATACTGATCACACTGTCAAACATAGAAGAGAAGGAGCAAGTTCTGAAAGCAGCAAGAGAAAAGCAATTCACCACATACAAAGGAAACAGCATAAGACTAAGTAGTGACTACTCAGCAGCCACCATGGAGGCAAGAAGGCAGTGGCACGATATATTTAAAATTCTGAGTGAGAGGAATTTCCAGCCAAGAATACTTTATCCAGCAAAGCTCTCCTTCAAATTTGAGGGAGAGCTTAAATTTTTCACAGACAAAGAAATGCTGAGAGAATTTGCTAACAAGAGACCTGCCCTACTGGAGATACTAAAGGGAGCTCTACAGACAGAGAAACAAAGACAGGACAGAGAGACTTGGAGAAAGGTTCAGTACTAAAGAGATTCGGTATGGGTACAATAAAGGATATTAATAGAGAGAGGGAAAAATATGGCAAACATAATCCAAAGGATAAGATGGCCGATTCAAGAAATGCCTTCACGGTTATAACGTTGAATGTAAATGGATTAAACTCCCCAATTAAAAGATATAGATTCGCAGAATGGATCAAAAAAAATGAACCATCAATATGTTGCATACAAGAGACTCATCTTAGACACAGGGACACAAAGAAACTGAAAGTGAAAGGATGGAAAAAAATATTTCATGCAAGCTACAGCCAAAAGAAAGCAGGTGTAGCAATATTAATCTCAGATAAAATAGACTTCAAATGCAGGGATGTTTTGAGAGACAAAGAAGGCCACTACATACTAATAAAAGGGGCAATTCAGCAAGAAGAAATAACAATCGTAAATGTCTATGCACCCAATCAAGGTGCCACAAAATACATGAGAGAAACATTGGCAAAACTAAAGGAAGCAATTGATGTTTCCACAATAATTGTGGGAGACTTCAACACATCACTCTCTCCTATAGATAGATTAACCAGACAGAAGACCAATAAGGAAATTGAAAACCTAAACAATCTGATAAATGAATTAGATTTAACAGACATCTACAGGACATTACATCCCAAATCACCAGGATACACATACTTTTCTAGTGCTCACGGAACTTTCTCCAGAATAGATCATATGCTGGGACATAAAACAAGCCTCAATAAATTTAAAAAGATTGAAATTATTCAAAGCACATTCTCTGACCACAATGGAATACAATTAGAAGTCAATAACCATCAGAGACTTATAAAATTCACAAATACCTGGAGGTTAAACAACACACTCCTAAACAATCAGTGGGTTAAAGAAGAAATAGCAAGAGAAATTGCTAAATATATAGAGACGAATGAAAATGAGAACACAACATACCAAAACCTATCGGATGCAGCAAAAGCAGTGCTAAGGGGGAAATTTATAGCACTAAACGCATATATTAAAAAGGAAGAAAGAGCCAAAATCAAAGAACTAATGGATCAACTGAAGAAGCTAGAAAATGAACAGCAAACCAATCCTAAACCAAGTACAAGAAAAGAAATAACAAGGATTAAAGCAGAAATAAATGACAGAGAACAAAAAAACAATAGAAAGGATAAATATCACCAAAAGTTGGTTCTTTGAGAAGATCAACAAGATTGACAAGCCCCTAGCTAGACTGACAAAATCAAAAAGAGAGAAGACCCATAAAAACAAAATAATGAATGAAAAAGGTGACATAACTGCAGATCCTGAAGAAATTAAAAAAATTATAAGAGGATATTATGAACAACTGTATGGCAACAAACTGGATAATGTAGAAGAAATGGACAATTTCCTGGAAACATATGAACAACCTAGACTGACCAGAGAAGAAATAGAAGACCTCAACCAACCCATCACAAGCAAAGAGATCCAATCAGTCATCAAAAATCTTCCCACAAATAAATGCCCAGGGCCAGATGGCTTCACAGGGGAATTCTACCAAACTTTCCAGAAAGAACTGACACCAATCTTACTCAAACTCTTTCAAAACATTGAAAAAAATGGAACACTACCTTACTCATTTTATGAAGCTAACATCAATCTAATACCAAAACCAGGCAAAGATGCTACAAAAAAGGAAAACTACCGGCCAATCTCCCTAATGAATATAGATGCAAAAATCCTCAACAAAATACTTGCAAATCGAATCCAAAGACACATTAAAAAAATCATACACCATGACCAAGTGGGGTTCATTCCAGGCATGCAAGGATGGTTCAACATAAGAAAAACAATCAATGTATTACAACACATTAAAAACTCGAAAGGGAAAAATCAATTGATCATCTCAATAGATGCTGAAAAAGCATTTGACAAAATCCAACATCCATTTTTGATAAAAACACTTCAAAAGGTAGGAATTGAAGGAAACTTCCTCAACATGATAAAGAGCATATATGAAAAACCCACAGCCAGCATAGTACTCAATGGTGAGAGACTGAAAGCCTTCCCTCTAAGATCAGGAACAAGACAAGGATGCCCGCTGTCACCACTGTTATTCAACATTGTGCTGGAAGTGCTAGCCAGGGCAATCCGGCAAGACAAAGAAATAAAAGGCATCCAAATTGGAAAAGAAGAAGTAAAACTGTCATTGTTTGCAGATGATATGATCTTATATCTAGAAAACCCTGAGAAATCGACGATACAGCTACTAGAGCTAATAAACAAATTTAGCAAAGTAGCGGGATACAAGATTAATGCACATAAGTCAGTCATGTTTCTATATGCTAGAAATGAACAAACTGAAGAGACACTCAAGAAAAAGATACCATTTTCAATAGCAACTAAAAAAATCAAGTACCTAGGAATCAACTTAACCAAAGATGTAAAAGACCTATACAAAGAAAACTACATAACTCTACTAAAAGAAATAGAAGGGGACCTTAAAAGATGGAAAAATATTCCATGTTCATGGATAGGAAGGCTAAATGTCATTAAGATGTCAATTCTACCCAAACTCATCTACAGATTCAATGCAATCCCAATCAAAATTCCAACAACCTACTTTGCAGACTTGGAAAAGCTAGTTATCAAATTTATTTGGAAAGGGAAGATGCCTCGAATTGCTAAAGACACTCTAAAAAAGAAAAACGAAGTGGGAGGACTTACACTCCCTGACTTTGAAGCTTATTATAAAGCCACAGTTGCCAAAACAGCATGGTACTGGCACAAAGATAGACATATAGATCAATGGAATCGAATTGAGAATTCAGAGATAGACCCTCAGATCTATGGCCGACTGATCTTTGATAAGGCCCCCAAAGTCACCGAACTGAGCCATAATGGTCTTTTCAACAAATGGGGCTGGGAGAGTTGGATATCCATATCCAAAAGAATGAAAGAGGACCCCTACCTCACCCCCTACACAAAAATTAACTCAAAATGGACCAAAGATCTCAATATAAAAGAAAGTACCATAAAACTCCTAGAAGATAATGTAGGAAAACATCTTCAAGACCTTGTATTAGGAGGCCACTTCCTAGACTTTACACCCAAAGCACAAGCAACAAAAGAGAAAATAGATAAATGGGAACTCCTCAAGCTTAGAAGTTTCTGCACCTCAAAGGAATTTCTCAAAAAGGTAAAGAGGCAGCCAACTCAATGGGAAAAAATTTTTGGAAACCATGTATCTGACAAAAGACTGATATCTTGCATATACAAAGAAATCCTACAACTCAATGACAATAGTACAGACAGCCCAATTATAAAATGGGCAAAAGATATGAAAAGACAGTTCTCTGAAGAGGAAATACAAATGGCCAAGAAACACATGAAAAAATGTTCAGCTTCACTAGCTATTAGACAGATGCAAATTAAGACCACAATGAGATACCATCTAACACCGGTTAGAATGGCTGCCATTAAACAAACAGGAAACTACAAATGCTGGAGGGGATGTGGAGAAATTGGAACTCTTATTCATTGTTGGTGGGACTGTATAATGGTTCAGCCACTCTGGAAGTCAGTCTGGCAGTTCCTTAGAAAACTAGATATAGAGCTACCATTCGATCCAGCGATTGCACTTCTCGGTATATACCCGGAAGATCGGAAAGCAGTGACACGAACAGATATCTGCACGCCAATGTTCATAGCAGCATTATTCACAATTGCCAAGAGATGGAAACAACCCAAATGTCCTTCAACAGATGAGTGGATAAATAAAATGTGGTATATACACACGATGGAATACTACGCGGCAGTAAGAAGGAACGATCTGGTGAAACATATGACAACATGGATGAACCTTGAAGACATAATGCTGAGCGAAATAAGCCAGGCACAAAAAGAGAAATATTATATGCTACCACTAATGTGAACTTTGAAAAATGTAAAACAAATGGTTTATAATGTAGAATGTAGGGGAACTAGCAGTAGAGAGCAATTAAGGAAGGGGGAACAATAATCCAAGAAGAACAGATAAGCTATTTAACGTTCTGGGGATGTCCAGGAATGACTATGGTCTGTTAATTTCTGATGGATGTAGTAGGAACAAGTTCACTGAAATGTTGCTATATTATGTAACTTTCTTGGGGTAAAGTAGGAACATGTTGGAAGTTAAGCAGTTATCTTAGGTTAGTTGTCTTTTTCTTACTCCCTTGTTATGGTCTCTTTGAAATGTTCTTTTATTGTATGTTTGTTTTCTTTTTAACTTTTTTTTTCATACAGTTGATTTAAAAAAGAAGGGAAAGTTAAAAAAAAGAAAAAAGACAAACAAGGAAAAAAAAAAAAAAAAAGATGTAGTGCCCCCTTGAGGAGCCTGTGGAGAATGCAGGGGTATTCGCCTACCCCACCTCCATGGTTGCTAACATGATCACAGACATAGGGGACTGGTGGTTTGATGGGTTGAGCCCTCTACCATAAGTTTTACCCTTGGGAAGACAGTTGCTGCAAAGGAGAGGCTAGGCCTCCCTGTATTTGTGCCTAAGAGTCTCCTCCTGAATGCCTCTTTGTTGCTCAGATGTGGCCCTCTCTCTCTGGCTAAGCCAACTTGAAAGGTGAAATCACTGCCCTTCCCCCTACGTGGGATCAGACACCCAGGGGAGTGAATCTCCCTGGCAACGTGGAATATGACTCCCGGGGAGGAATGTAGACCCGGCATCGTGGGATGGAGAACATCTTCTTGACCAAAAGGGGGATGTGAAAGGAAATGAAATAAGCTTCAGTGGCAGAGAGATTGCAAAACGAGCCGAGAGATCACTCTGGTGGGCACTCTTACGCACACTTTAGACAACCCTTTTTAGGTTCTAAAGAATTGGGGTAGCTGGTGGTGGATACCTGAAACTATTAAACTACAACCCAGAACCCATGAATCTCAAAGACAGTTGTATAAAAATGTAGCTTATGAGGGGTGACAGTGGGATTGGGAATGCCATAAGGACCAAACTCCACTTTGTCTAGTTTATGGATGGATGTGTAGAAAAGTAGGGGAAGCAAAGAAACAGACAAAGGTACCCAGTGTTCTTTTTTACTTCAATTGCTCTTTTTCACTCTAATTATTATTCTTGTTATGTTTGTGTGTGTGCTAATGAAGGTGTCAGGGATTGATTTAGGTGATGAATGTACAACTATGTAATGGTACTGTAAACAATCGAAAGTACAATTTGTTTTGTATGACTGCGTGGTATGTGAATATATCTCAATAAAATGATGATTAAAAAAAAAAGTTAATTCCATTAAAAAAAAAAAATAGTCTCTAATAGAAAAATGTTGAAAATGCTAACTGTATATATTTTCTAGAGGCTGAATTGGCAAGGCCCTCTTCAGAAAAGGTGGACAGTGCCTCGAAACATCACAAACCTTCAGTGTAGTATATTGAGTCAGATACCCCAACAGACATGTTCTTCATCTTAGCCCACATTCCTGTGGGTGTGAACACATTGTAAACAGAAATTTTTAAAGATGTTACTTAAATTTTTTTTCTTTTTGTTTTGTCATTTTTTGAAGAAGTTATTTTAAATTAAGGTGTGAGTAACTGAAGCAGGTTGGACCTTAATCCATATTACTGGAGCTTTATAAAGAGACGTCAGAGAAGGTCACAGAGGAGTCAGAAGCCAGGAGTCAGAGCAGACACAAGGAGAGAGAGATCCTCATGTGACAGGAGGCAGAGATGGAAGTCAAGGAAGCCCAAGGAACTGTAGCAACCGAGCACCAGAACACTACAGAATTTGGAGCGAGAAAGCATCGTCTTGGCCCTTGCCTTGATTTTGGACTTTTAGCCTTCCAAACAGAGAACCGATACATTCCTGTTGTTAAGCCAATGCATTTGTGTGCCATTTGTCACAGCAGCCAGGCAAACTAAGACACCCACTGATCCTATTCCAAACTTTCAATTCAACTTAACAGGAAAAAAAACAAAACAAAACTTCTCACACCGTCATTCTTATTCTAATTATGGTAATATTACCTCCTTTTCTGCCTTAATGGTTGACAGATAAAGATCTAAAATCAATCTCTCCTGATCTAGGGAAGGTAATATTTGGCTGATTCAGAAAATAAATATTCTTGAAGCTCAGGGGTCAACCAGGGAAAAGTGTAATAAATAAAACCAAAGCCTCCATAAAGCTTGAATGCTGATCTCCACAGCGGGGTTTCAGAAGACAACGCATTACTATTTCCTTCTTCAGAGAAAGACCAGTCCGTAGAAAGCGCTCAATTGATAAAAGAGAGCGATCTAAATAAAAAGGAGTGGGCTTGGGCGGGGGAAAGCCTTGTCCCACTTGTCACTGAGACCCTTAAAGGCGAGCGCGACGCGGGCGAAGCTCAAACACGCCGCAGAGAGGCGCTGGGCCCGGGTCTGGGGTCCAGAGGTCCGGGGGTGCTGGGTCCAAAGGTCAGAAGGTCTGGGGATCCGGGCTATACGGGGTGCTAAGGACCAGGTTGGGGACCCGGAGTCCGGGAACCTGAGGACCGGTTCCGGGGTCCCCAGGCAGCGGTCCCGCCAGGTCGAACCCGCGAGTCCTAAGCCGCGCAAGCGACGCCGGGAAATGCCCACATCCGGGAAACCTGCGGCGGCGGCGGCGGCGGCGGCGACACGGAGTGGAAGGCAAAATGGCGGCAGCGGTGGCGGCGGTAGCGGCCTGGTGCTGAGGGGTGAGCCAGGTGCCCGTGACCCCGCGACGGGCCACGCGGGCCTGCGGCGCCGGGCGCCTCTCCCTGCTTGCTCCTCTCCTCCCTCTGGGGGATACTTGGGGCTTCTGAGACGCGCTCCGACAGCCTCGGCGCCCGCCTCGGGCCCGTGGCCGCTGTCCAGGAGCCCCGCTCTCCCCTGCAGGTAGGTCTGGGACTGGTGTAGAGGGTGCGGTTTGCTCTCCTCCCAAGCCCGCCAGCCCACGCCTTTCCCGCTAGCTTGGGTCCAGTAGCTGCTGCGGGCGGGTAGGCGGGATGTCGAAGCCGCCAGGTGCGGGCTGGACCCGCCGCTGGCGAAGACCGGAACCGAGCCCTGTCCCGGGGAGCTGCGCCGGCCTGCAGGGAGAGCCCCAGGCGTTGTGCCTGGGAGGAGCCGCTCTGCCTGGGCAGAGCTCGCGGTGCTGGCGGCCATGCGCGGACTGTCCGCTCCCGCTCCCTTTTGCCCAAATTCCACGCACGAGTCCCGGGTGTCCGCAGTGACCAGGATAGAAGGAACTCGAGAGGTGGTTCCGAGGGAAAAACAGTAAAAGCGCCCGGAGAGACCAGGTCCCGTGTACAGCAGTCGCCGTGTGTTCGGTTACTGTTCATAGCAGAAAGGGATGGGAGAGATGGAGGGGTCTTTATGGAGGAGTGGTGTGTATATCAATACGGAGGATGAAAGAAAGACACTTTAGGGAACATTACATATTACAAATTTGAAAAAGAACTGGTAGCTCAAAGAATGACTCTGAGACGACTTGATTTAACCCCCTTCTCTGACTTATCCACTTGAAAGTCATTTTCTAAGGGAACGAAGTTTAAAGTTTGTCTACTTGTGCATATTATCACTTTTGAAATATTTATCATCGTCTAGAAGTTATTTATAAATGTAGTGAGAAGTAAGAATAGTCTCTCACACACACAAATACTTTTGTATCACTCCAGCTTTTTAAATGGGTTTGGATGCCTGGGAACATGAAGCTTGTTAGGCTTTTATGGATTGTTTACTGAAAATTAAAAATGTTTAATTTCTTCCAGGAGAAAGAAAAGATAGGGCATATCGTTGGAATGAATGATGTGTACTAACATACCTACATTTATAGTTGCTTTAACTGAGGCTATTTCCTTCCTTTTATAAATTGACAGGTAAAATGGGCTAGTTGATTCCCTAAGGCAGAGGAAAGAATTTCACTGATTTAACAGTAAAAGAAGTGGCATTGTGTTCCTCTGATCCGGAGAAACTAGATCGCGGCCTGTGCAGTGGAAGGAACATTCTTTCCAATCTGCATATTGATTGAATGTGCCTTGCCATTCTCCAAAAGCAAATAAAAAATGTTCTACTAACATCTTTTGTATGATATCTGGATTCCATCCAATATTTAATTTTTGTTTCTAATGTTAATCCTTGTTATTCTGTATAAATATAGTGTTGGAATAGTCGTACCTCTGGTTACTTAATTTTATCATTCTAAATGTTATATTTAAGTTAGTGGTGGATTTTTGTAAATCATGAGATTTTTGTCAGGTAGAAGTGGTGATCATTTTTCAGCATGAAGATAAACTATAGTAATTGTTTTCAGTTTTGATCAGTTAATTCTTAGAAAGTGAATCAAAGAAAATGTCAGTATTGCACAGATTCAAGCAACTAAGACTGTGAAGAGTTTTGCTGCTAAGAAAGAAAGCACTTGTTACTGTTGATATTTTCATAACTCATCTATTTGAAGAATTGAGACAGGCCATGTTTTTATAACCCTAGTGCAAACCAGGGTAACGCTTGGAAATCTTATTATGTAATGGTAAGCACTGGCAAGATACTCAACAGTATTTGTTCATATTTACTGACATTTGCATTTTTGATGAAGGGCTCAACTTTCAAGGAAGTGGAGATTTTAAGTCTACTCAGTCTAACCAATTTAAGAACCCCCTGTAAGACTGAGTCATGACCCTGCCCTGAGGAAGCTCAAGATGTATGGAGTGGAAAGAACCCTGGGCTGGGCCAAGGTACATGGAGTCCCTATGTAGAGTATAGCTGGCTGCAGGACCTTGGACAGGCCACTTTACCTCTCTGGATCCTTTTCCTCATCTGTAAAAATATAATCTCCAATATACCCTATGCTCTGGGAATCTGTGATCTAGTTAGTAAAGAAGAAGAACATGAATAGGGCAAAAACGTGGTCAGATGTATTTGAACTCATGCAAAGTGCATTTGGCGTTCACAGGAAGATAACAACTGGGAGTTCAGTGAAAGCTTTAGTGAAGAAGGAAGCATTTGAATGGGGCCTTGAGGATTAGGTATAATTTCTCTAAAAAGAAATATGGCAGGTGCTCTCCCAAGAAGAATAAAAGGACCAGTAAGGATCTAAAAATAGAAAAGCACAAGGTATGGGTAGAGCTAATGTAACTTGGTTTGGTGAGGTATAGAGTACACGTATGGAGACAGTGGGAGATAAGGTTGGAAAGAGATATGAAGATAGCTACCATTGAGCCAGGCACTTGTTATAAATGTTTGACATGTATTAAATTTATTTAATGCTCACAACAACCCTATGAAAATAGGACCTATTATTACCCACATTTAAAGATGAAGAAACTGAGGCACAGCTTTGCCAAGGTCACGCAGCTAGTAAGTTCTAGAGCTAATCTATATCTAGATAATCATATCTATTCACTTTGACTCCAGAACACTTACTTTAACCACTGTGTTAAAGGAGTCATGGAAGATTCTGGAGTAGGGAAGTGACATGATCAGAACTGTTCATTAGGAAGAATAATGTGGGTTAAAGAGCTAAGCTATTCTGCTTTGAAGAGTTCTTTTACAATTTTTCTTTGCCTCTAACGAATTTGAATTTTCCCATTTCATTTTAGCAAAGATTAATAATTTTTGATAATTCCAGTACTGACCATATCTTGTTGGAGGGGTTGTAAATTAGTGTGCTTTTCTGGAAGGCACTTTGACAATAAATATCAAAATTTTAAATATGCATTCTCTGACCCCTGTGATTCCACTTCTGGGAATTTATCTTAAGGAAAATTCTCAATGTGTGTTTAATCAACGAGGATTTTTATTACAGCAGATTTTTATAAAATAATTTGGTACAAGGAATATTTACATATATGTAAGTTATGAAGGACAATAAAATGAACATCCAACAATTCACCACCTATCTTCAGAACTAGAATATTACCCATTCAGTTGAAATTACCAGTGTTTGTAATATTATTTATGATAGTAAAATATTAGAAACAACCTAAATGCCCATCCATAGGGGGAAGAGCAACTGTGGTACATCTGTGATGAAATTCAATATAAAGATATTAAAGGCATTGAGATGGATCTGTCGTCCTATGTTCTTAGTACCAAGACACTATTAAGTTTAAGACAGCATCTATTTATTATGTTTTTCGGGAGAAGGAAAATAAAGATATGGTTCTTATTTTCCAGAAATAACATACATTTATCCATTCAATTCTGTATTACTTTCTTCATTCACAATAAAATTTGAGACATGGCCTTATGCACAATCAGAATCTAGGATTTTTTCTAAATTACTTGGTAGTTAGTACGTAACATCATAATGACATGCTGCTTTACATAACCCTAAGTAGCCGTTTTGAACCTCTTTATTGTCTTCATGTTTGAGTATATAATTTTGAGGCATATTGAAGAATATTGGGGTTTTGTCTTTCCTTTTTGCTGAAACTCTTAGTTTTGTTGCCTTAATTGAGTTCTTATTGCTGAAAATTAAACAGCTGCTTCTGAAGATAAGGCAGAAGCTTTTGACAGATGTTTAATATTTGAGTTCTTGTCCTTCATAGGAGTCCATCTTACCTTTGAAAATTCTTTGATCTCACTGAAATTTGGCAGTTGTTTGTCCTTTTAATTGCATTGTCTATTGGTTAACAATCTCTGTGTCCACAATTCTACATCGCAGTGGAATCTTTTTGAAGATGTGTTGAACGTTAATCAGGGATCCACATCTAACTATATGTGGTGCTACAAGTGAAAATAATGCAGTCAGGGTGACAAGAAGATGGAAAGATGCCTTTTATTTCCAGTTAAGTTAGGTGCATTCAGTATCTGCTATTCCAGAACTTCTCTGCTTTGCAGCTGGCAAATTTCTTTTATTATGGTTTTACAACGTGTTCCATTTTGGAAATATTAAAATATGGAAATGTATATGTTTTAGTTTGCCAGGGCTGCTACAGCAAATACCACAAACTGGTTGGCTTATAAACAACAAGAATTTATTGTCTTTCAGTTTTGGAGGCTACAAGTCCAAAATCAGGGTGTTGGCAGGATTGTGCTTTCTCTAAAGTCTGGAGCGTTCTGGTGGCAGCTTGTTGGTATTCCATAACTCAGTCTCTGCCTCCATCACATGGCGGTCTCTTTCCCTGTCTGTCTTCTCCTGTGTGTAAATTTCCTCTGCTTATAAGGACTCCAGTCATATTGTATTAGGCCTGCCCTGATTCAGTTTGGCCTCACCTTAACTGAACATGCCTTCTAAAATCCTGTTTAAAATGGGTTCACATCCACAGGACCAGAGGTGAAGGCTTAATTATTTCTTAGTAGGGCATATGATTCAAGCCATAGCAGCATGCATCTTAGAATCAAGGAAACATGGTGTGAGTTGTCATAGTAAGATGTTCATAGTATTATGTTATTCTTTCGCTAGCATATTGGACCCTACGCAGTGGTGGTAGCATCTAGATTCATAGATTCTATATTCCTCATGCCCAGGAATCTGTCTATGAGGTCCAGATTAACTCCTTGGGTCCAGAAACCTGTGAAGTTCTCTGCCCTACACACACACATTCATTATTCTCTCTCCTCTCCCTCTCTCTCCCTCTCTCTCCCTCTCTCTCCCTCTATCTCCCTCTATTCATCCCTCTCTCTCTCCCTCCCTCCCTCTCTCTCTCTCTCTCTCCCTCTCTCCCCCTTTCACCACACTGTACAAAAGTGGAACAAGGACAGGAAGGCCAAAATAAGCATTACTATTGGAAAAGGGGGAGGAATGGGAAATCAACAGCAAGTGCTGATCTGTAATAATTCTGAATTCTCCCGGAAGAGTTTGTGAAAGCATCCAGCAGCCCTGGTGGTAGGGGAGATTCCTTGATTAGTCACCTATTGTTCCCTATGATCCTTGGCCTGTTGTTCTCCAGGACCCTCTAAGAACCTCTAGGAGGTTCTTTTTCCATTGTCCTTCTCGGCCACATGTGAAGTATGAACTTTTTGCGGGAATTTTCCCTCTTTAGAAAGTGCAGATCTTTTGCAACCAGCTCACTACCCATTGGAACTTGGGTACCCAAGTTTGAGAAGTCAAAGACTTTTTTAGTCTCAACTTGAGGTTAAAACAACAATTGCCTCAAAGTTAGTACACTTCTGATCTGATTGTTCTGTGTATCAGTAACAACCACAGTTTATATTTATTAGTAACCTCATCCAAAGAATTGAGAGCTTCCTATCCTCGCTTTCTAAAACTATTAGGATTGAATGGGAAGGCCACACCCTTAATCTGATTTTTGCCACTGGGTTACTTTAGTCTGCTAAGAGGTTTCAGTGGGCATTTGTGTTCAGTTTCCTAATCCTCTCTCTTCCTGTTTGGAATCTAGAAATGGTCTGCTTTTCCAAGCCTGCAAGCCTTTGAATTTCTGAATTTTTTTCTCTTCCCTCCTGTTTCTGCTTGCAAATCTGTCACTTTTTTCCCAACCTCATCGTCATTTACTTTCAACACTTTGCCAGTGCAGTCATTAGCACACAATGCAGGCAACATACACTTCTTAGGTTCTGTTTTCCAAACTCTTCATGGGACTACGAGTTCAGTAGACTCTCAGTCACCTTGTAAGTTGTAACAAGCAAACTTACTAAATATTTTGCCACCATAAAACATAGTTCTCCATCTTCCCAACCTCCAGTGTCAGTTTCCTTACAGCCCTCCGCCTGACCACTAAGCCAATACCAGATTAGGTTTCTTTTACAGCAGTACCTCACTTTTTGTTATGCAGCATATCACTGTATTAGGATAATGAGTGACTGAATATACAAACAGACAATCACTACACCATGTATGAAAATGGAACTCAAATCCACAACTTCTGTAGCAACCAATCTGGAAAGCCAGACCACAACCTCTGCAGCAGTTGTCCCCAAAGGGTCTGGACTTAGTCAATGACTGCCAGCTTTCCTAATTTTTGCCCCTGCTTCCAATTCAGGACCAACCAGAGAAAACCAAATATGTTCTCCAAAACAATCACATAAGATGCCCTGCTTCTAGTTAGCATTCCTCCAGCTTCCCCATGCCAGCAACTACCATGAAGCGCATACCTGAAGCTTTCCCCTTTTTATTTTCACTGTAAAGCTTTTCCAGATCCCTGCCTGCATTTGAGTCGCAGCCAAATGCAAGTGACGAAGAGGCTGACTCTCTTGCTTTGGCAGGCTCTGAATAAATAGTAGCCTCTGCTTATTCTCATTTGGGTGGTCTTTGTATATTTCCACAATAATATTAGGCTATTTTGCAGTAGCAGATAAATGCCAAAATACCAATAGCTTAACACAATGGAGATTTCTATTTTGTTAACATAAACTTCAAGGTGGCGGGGGTAGGGGAACTTGTTCATATAAAGTCCAGTGGCTTGCAGGGGGATATACATTCCCTCCATGTTGTAATGCAACTGTCTCAAAAGGTGACCGAGGTCACTGAAGCAGGGGAAGAAGAAGAGAGGTAGAGAAGCACTTTGGCTTCTAACTGCCTCAGCCTGGAATTGACACGTCAGTTCTCACAGGGCTTTGGCCAAAACTAATCTGGAAATGTAGGGAGTATGTGAATATAGTCTCTGCCAAAGTGCACTGATTAAAAGCAACTGGATAAAAATGTTATATTTCCTCCTTTCCAACATTCTAAAATCAGGAGATACAGATTGCCTTAAAATGAAATGAATGTTTAAATATAATGTTTGTTATTTCTCCTGAAAAGCAGATGTCAAAATGTTACTGTTTCATGGAAGTAATGATTTCTTTAAAGTAAAGAAAACTGTGTGTTTTTAGTGTATTTTGTAATTGAATAGGAATAATTTGTAGCAGAGCCATACCAAGGCCCGGAGAACTAGAGTCGTTTCCTCTTTTTAATTTTTTTTTTTCATTTTTTAACTTTCTGTTTTAAAAAATTTATAGCATCATATATGTCCTTTATCACATTGAGGAAGTTTACTTCAGTTCCTACCTTTTGAAGTGTTTTTATCAAAAAAGGATGCTGGATTTTGTGGAATGCTTTTTCAGCATCTATTGAGATGATATTTGATTTTTCCCTTTTGATTTGTTAATGTGTTGTATTATATTGATTTTCTTATGTTGAATCTTCCTTGCTTACCTGGAACGAACCAGACTTGGTCATGGTGTATGATTTTTTTTAATGTGTCTTTGGATTCAAATTGCAGGTATTTTGTTGAGAATTTTTACGTCTATATTCATGAGAGAGATTAGCATGTAGTTTTCCTTTCTTGTAGCATCTTTACCTGGCTTTTGTATTAGAGTGATGTTGGCTTCATAAAATGAATTAGGTAGCGTTCCATTTTCTTCAGTTTTTTGAAAGAGTTTAAGTAAGATTGGTATCAGCTCTTTTTGGATAGTTTGGTAGAATTCCCCTGTGAAGCCATCTGGCCCTGGGCCTTTATTTGTGGGAAGGTTTTTTTGTTTTGTTTTGTTTTTTTCAATTCAGTTTATTGAGAAATACTCATATACCATACAATCATCCATGGTGTACAATCAGGTATTCACAGTACCATCTTATAGTTGTGCATTCATCACCCCAATCTATTTTTTTTATTTTGAAATAAATTCAAAGTTATAGAAACAGTTGCAAAAACAATACTAACCCCATACACAGAATTCCATCATACCCTGCCCCCCGTCCCCCAATAGCTCAATCCACCAACTTTAACATGCTGTCACATCACTATTTCTTTCCCTCCCTCCTTCACTCCCTCCCTATCTATCATCCATCATCTATTGCTCTGTCTTCTGAACATATGAGAGCTAGCTGCACACATCCTTGAACATACACTATAATTCACGTATACACTTCCCATGAACAAGAACATTCTTTTATGCAATCCCATTAAGCTCATCTAAGAAGTACAAGAGATTCAACAATGTTACAGAGCTTACATTCTATATTTCCTTTACCTTCTGTCTCAGCTGTGTCCCTTTGAGCCACCTGTCCTCTATCCTCCAATTCCATCCAAGTTTATCCTTGGCATTCAGTCATCATCTATTTAGACTGTCTTTTTTTTTTTTTTTTCCAGTTGTGGAAACATATATACGGCCTAAATCTTCCCATTCCACCCCCTCCTTGGCCTTCCATTAGTGGGATTAATCACATTTGGAAAGTTGTAATGCTCTTTCCTACCATCCATTACTAGAAATTTCCCTTCACCTCAAACAGCAACTCTACACTCATTTCTTAACTCCCCATTGCCCCTTCCCCCATTTCTCTTAACCCAAACTCTACATTTCATCTCTATGGTTATATTCTCTGATAATTTCTTTGTGTTTACTGTGGGGCTTAGAATTAACCTTTTAAATCCGTATCAATCTTGTTTTTCTTTGATGCCACCTTCACTTCAATAGGACACAAACTATGTTCCTGTACTCCTCCATTCCCCCACCTTTATATAGTTGTCTAAAATTACATATTTTACATTGAGTTCAAAACCACTGATTTGTCATTAGAGTTTATGTATTTTATATGTAGGAAGTAAATAGTGGAGTTATAGTTCAAAAATTATTGACTTCTATTTGTATTCCATTGTGGTTGGAGAATGTGCCTTGAGAATATTCAAATTTTTTTTTTTTTTAATTTCTTGAGGCTTGTTTTATGTCCCAGCTTATGGTCCCTTCTGGAGAAAGATCCGTGATCACTAGAGAGAAATGAGTGTCCTGGTGCTTTGGGATGTAAGGTACTATATATGTCTGTTAAAATTCTCTATATCTCTTTCTCCTTTCTTTGTTTCTCTGTTGGTAGGGCTTCCTTTAGAATCTGAAGTAGGGCAGGTCTTTTATTGGCGAAGTCTCTCAGCATTTGTTTGTCTGTGAAAAATTTAAGATCTCCTTCAAATTTGAAGGAGAGTTTTGCTTGATAAAGTATTCTTGGTTGGAAATTTTTCTCTCTCAGAATTTTAAATATGCCATGCCACTGCCTTCTCGCCTCCATGGTGGCCAGTGAGTAGTCACAACTTAGTCTTATGTTGTTTCCTTTGTATATGGTGAATTCCTTTTCTCTTGCTGCTTTCAGAACTTGCTCCTTCTCTTCAGTATTTGACAGTCTGATCAGAATATGTCTCGGAGTGGGTTTATTTGGATTTATTCTATTTGGAGTTTGCTGGGCATTTATGCTTTGTGTATTTATATTGTGTAGAAGGTTGGGGAAATTGTCCCCAACAATTTCTTTGAATACTCTTTCTAGACCTTTACCCTTCTCTTCCCCTTCTGGGACACCAGTGAGTCGTAAGTTTGGGCGTTTTATTTTATCTATCGTATCCCTGAGATCCATTTCTATTTTTTCAGTTTTTTTCTCCATTCTTTCTTTTGTTCTTTCATTTTCTGTTTGTGGACTTCTAGGACACTGAGATGTTGTTCAGCTTCCTCTAGTCTTGTATTGTGAATATCCAGAGTCTTTTTAATTTGGCCAACAGCTTCTTTTATTTCCGTAAGATCTTCTATTTTTTTATTTACTCTTTCAATATCTTCTTTATGCTTTTCTAGGGTCTTCTTTATGTCACTTATATCCTGGGCCATGGTCTTCTTGATGTCCTTTAAATCCTTTGCCATGTTTTCATTCCTTGATTGTAGTTCTTTGATTAATTGTGCCAAGTACTGTGTCTCTTCTGATAACTCGATTTGTGTGTTTGGAGTTGGATTCTCCATATCGTCTGGTTTTATCATATGCATTAAGATTTTCTGTTGTTTTTGGCCTCTTGGCATTTGCTCTGCTCGACAGGGTTCTTTCAAGTTGTAAAAAAAAATATCTAATTTTTCAGAAACAGTTTGGTGGCATACTTTCTCTAACTAACCAGCAGATGGCGTCTGTGAGTTACCTATACCCCTCAAGTCAGTTCTCCACCTTGTCCCCGTGGTGTGTGGGGAAATGATTCTTGTGGGGTCTAGCCGGAGAATTCAGCCTGGGTGTGTTGCTGGAGCCGTCCGCCCTGAATGTGGGGCGTGTGTACGGGTGGCCAGGTAGGAAGGACAGCCTCAATATTCAAATCCTCCAGGTTCCCGGAGATTCAAGGCCGCCGCAAGAGTCCAAGCCTTCATTTTATTTCAGCCCCAGACCCTCTCTCTTGCTGTCCCACAAACCACCGGACTTGGCGTAGCGTCCCTGGGTTCTCCGAGCGGGTCCCCCTCCCAGCCGCGATCCTCCAGGACCTCTGCCGTAGGAATGCCGTGCTGCGTCACCAGTGCGCGCCGTCACTCAAGGGAAGCCCTGGGCCGCCAGGCTGTGCAGGTAGGCGCTCTCAGCCTGATGCAAAGATGGCCGAATGGGGCGTCTCAACTCCCCCCTCCCCCACACAGTTCCTCCTTCCCAGCTCTGGGACAACTGGCGGGGCTCTGGGCTGTGGGCACAGCCCCGGGCAGGAGTTTATCCAGCCCTCCATGGAGCCAGCTGCTAGCCGCGGGGTTTCTTTTTGCTTCCGACTCTCCCCTCCGTTCTCCCGGCCCCAAGGGTATCTGCAGTGGGCTATCCTCCAGGCCAGACACCGAGAGGCTGGCCCGGCTCCCTCTTGCTGTGTTTTACTGCGTGGTTTCCACTATCGCAGCTGCAGGCGCTCCTGGGTTTTCTCTCTCTCTCTCTCTCTCTCTCTTTTTTTTTTTTAAAGAGCCCGTCGGTCTCCAAACGGCAAACCCTAGCTTCCCCAGATCGCCACGTGCCTGCGGGTCTTCCAGCCAGCTTACTCACTTGTTTCAGAATGCAGACTCCTGGTTTCACCAAGTATATGGCCCCTGGGAACTAGGAGACCTCATCCAGCAGGCGCATCACTATAACCGGTATTCTGGGTCACTCTCTGGTCCTGATCTAGTGTTTTTCACAGAGGTGTTCCTTTGCCCTGTCTCACCTAGCCGCCATCTTAGTTTCTCCCCCTATCTATTTTTGAACATTTTCCTTACACCAGAGAGAATCGGAATCAGAATAAAAAATAAAGATTAAAAAAACACCCAGATCACCCGTGTCGCCGCATCCCACCCTATTTTTCATTTAGGTTTTGTCCCCATTTTTCTACTCATCCATCCATACGCTGGATAAAGGGAGTGTAATCCACAGGGTTTTCACAAATCACAGTGTCACCCATTGTAAGCTACACTGTTATACAATCATCTTTAAGAGTCAAAGCTACTGGGTTGGAGTTTGGTAGTTTGGAGTTTGATAGCTATTCCAATATATTAAAACCTAAAAAGTGCTATCTATATAGTGTCTAAGAATGTCCACCAGAGTGATCTCTCGACTCCGTTTGAAATCTCTCAGCCACTGAAGATCCATTCCATTTCATTTCACATCCCCCTTTTGGTCAAGAAGATGTTGTCAATCCCACGATGCCGGGTCCCGATTCGTCCCCAGGAGTCACATCCTGCATTGCCAGGGAGATTTACACCGCTGGGAGTCAGGTCTTTGAGAAGGTATTTGATGACAGATTGTGTCTTTTTGCTTGTGATTGGTTTGTTGAGGTTTTCTGTTTCTTCTCTGGTCTGTCTAGGTTGTTCATGTGTTTCCAGGAAATTGTTCTATAAATTATCTAGTTTGTTGGCGTACAGTTGTTCATAATATTGTCTTATGATTTTTTTAACTTCTTTGGGATCCTTAGTTATGTCCTCTCTCTCATTTATTATTTTGTTTATTTGGGTTTATTTGGGTCTTCTCTCTTTTTGATTTTGTCAATCTTCCTTAAAGGCTTGTCAATCTTTTGATTTTCTCAAAGAACCAACTTCTGGTTTTATTTATTCTATTATTTTTTTGTTCTTTATATAATTTATTTCTGCTTTAATCCTTATTTCTTTTCTTCTACTTGGTTTAGGATTGGTTTGCTGTTCATTTTCTGGCTTCTTCAGTTTGTTCCATTAGTTCTTTGATATTAGCTCTTTCTTCTTTGTAATGTATGCATTTAGAGCTACAGATTTCCCCCTCAATATGCCCTTTACTACATCCCATAAGTTTTGATATGTTTTGTTCTCATTTTCATTCGTCTCTAGATATTTAGCAATTTCTCTTGCAATTTCTTCTTTGACCCACTGATTGTTTAGGAGTGTGCTGTTTAACCTACAGTTATTTGAGAATTTTCTAAGTCTCTGATGGTTATTGACTTCTAGTTGTATTCCATTATGATCAGAGAGTGTGCTTTGAATAATTTCAGTCTTTTAAAATTTATTGAGGCTTGTTTTATGCCCCAGCGTATGATCTATCCTGGAGACGATTCCATGAGCACTAGAGAAGAATGTGTATCCTGGTGATCTCGGATGTAATGCTCTATAAATGTCTGTTAAGTCTAATTCATTTATCGCATTGTTTAGGTTTTCTCTTTCCTTTTTGGTCCTCTGTCTGGTTGATCTGTCTGTAGGAGAGAGTGATATATTGACGTCTCCCACAATTATTGTGGAAACATCTATTGCTTCCTTCAGTTTTGCCAGTGTTTGTGCCATGTACTTTGGGGCACCTTGATTGGGTGCATAGGCATTTATGATTGTTATTTTTTCTTGTTGAATTGTCCCTTTTATTAATGTATAGTGTCCTTCTTTGTCTCTTATTACATCCTTGCATTTAAAGTCTATTTTATCTGAGATTAATATTGCTACCCCTGCTTTCTTTTGGCTGGAGCTTGCATGGAACATTTTTTCCTATCCTTTTACTTTCAGTTTCTTTGTGTCTCTGAGTCTAAGATAAGTCTTGTAAGCAACATATATTTTTAATCCATTCTGTCAATCTATATCCTTTAGTCGGGAGTTTAAGCCACTCACATTCAATGTTATTATTGTGAAGGCAGTTCTTGTATCAGCCATCTTATCCTTTGGTTTTTATTTGTCAGATGTATTTTCCTCTCTCTCTTTATTTCCTTTAATGTAGGTACCTTTACAAAAACTCTTCAGTTCTGTGCCCTTCTCCAGACCTCTCTCTCCTTTCTTTTTTTCTTAGCTGGTAGAGGTCCCTTTAGTATTTCTTGTAGGGCAGGTGTCTTGTTAGCAAATTCTGTCAGCATTTGTTAGTCTGTGAAAATTTTAAGCTCTCCCTCAAATTTGAAGGAGGGTTTTGCTAGATAAAGAATTCTTGCCTGGTAATTTTTCTCTTTCAGAATTTTAAATATGTCATACCCCTGCCTTCTTGCCTCCATGGTGGCCGCTGCATAGTTACTAATTAGTCTTATGTTGTTTCCCTTGTATGTGGTGAATTGCTTCTCTCTTGCTGCTTTCAGAACTTTCTCCTTCTTTTCAGCATTTGATAATCTTATAGACTATTTCTCAGGGTGGCTTTATTTGGATTTATTGTATTTGGAGTTTGTTGGGCATCTATGTTTTTTTTGTTTTTTTTTTTTTATTAAATTCAGTTTTATTGAAATACATTCACACACTATACAATCATCCATGATATACAGTCCACTGTCCACAGTATGATAACATAGTTATGCGTTCATCACCACAATCTATCTCTGAACATTTTCCTTACATCAGAAAGAACCAGAACAAGAATAAAAAATAATAGTGAAAAAAGAACACCCAAATCATCCCCCCATCCCACACCATTTGTCCTTTAGTTTTTATCCCCATTCCTCCACTCATCCATACACCAGATAAAGGGGGTGTGATCCACAAGGTCTTCACAATCACACTGTCACCCCTTGTAATCTACATTATTATATAATTGTCTTCAGGAGTCCAGACCGCTGGGTTGGAGTTTGGTAGTTTCAGGTATGTTCTAGTTTGCTAATGCTGCGGAATGCAAAACACCAGAGATGGATTGGCTTTTATAAAAAGGGGGTTTATTTGGCTACACAGTTACAGTCTTAAGGCCATAAAGTGTCCAAGGTAACACATCAGTAATCGGGTACCTTCACTGGAGGATGGCCAATGGTGTCTGGAAAACCTCTGTTAGCTGGGAAGGCATGTGGCTGGCATCTGCTCCAAAGTTCTGGTTTCAAAATGGCTTTCTCCCAGGACGTTCCTCTCTAGCAAGCTTGCTCCTCTTCAAAACGTCACTCACAGCTGCACTCCGTCCAGTCTCTTTGAGTCAGCATGTTTTATATGGCTCCACTGATCAAGGCCCACCCTGAATGGGTGGGGTCACACCTCCATGGGAGTATCCCACCAAAGTCACCACCCACAGCTGGGTGGGGCACATTCCAAGCAAATCTAACCAGCACCAAAACATCTGTCCCACGAGACCACAAAGATAATGGCATTTGGGGGACACAATACATTCAAACCGGCACAAGGTATTTACTTCTAGCTATTCCAATACATTAAAGCCTAAGAGGTGTTATCTATATAGTGCATAAGAATGTCCACCAGAGTGACCTCTCGACTCCATTTGGAATCTCTCAGCCACTGAAACTATTTCGTCTCATTTTGCATCCCCCTTTTGGTCAAGAAGATACTCTCAGTCCCACGATGCCGGGTCCACATTCATCCCCGGGAGTCATACTCTGCGTTGCCAGGGAGATTTACACCCCTGGGAATCAGGTCCCACGTAGGGGGGAGAGCAGCGAGTTCACCTGTCGAGATGGCTCAGTTAGAGAGAGAGAGGGCCACATCTGAGCAACAAAGAGGTACTCAGGGGGAGACTCTTAGGCACCATTACATACAACTTTAGACTCTCCTTTGTGGTAATGAGCTTCATAAGGGCAAGTCCCATGCTCAAGGGCTCAGCACATCAAACCAGCAGTCCCAATGTTTGTGACAACATCAACACCAGTCCAGGTGAGGATGTCCAATACATCCGCACCTTCCCCCAGATCCTTGGGGCTGGGGAGGGGGAGGCTGTAAATATATTTTTTATTATCTTCCCAAATTACTCTAGGATGTGTCACTATTTCACTCCAGCCTATACTAACCTACCGTATCTCACTTCCTATTCAGAGTTCCATGCAATTGTGGTGTTTGAACAAATCGACTGTAGAGTTGTACCGTTTAAAAAATTTAGATCCTGTACCAAATAGATATCTATTCCCTTGGTCTCATATGAAAGTTGAAGTTTTAAAACACAGTCAGTTTCAACTTTTATCCTTTGGCCTGGCTTGCCCTGGTCTTAACCAGACCTGCTTCATTCGTATCACTAATTGAAGTCTGGGCTCTTTTTCAGCTTTTTTTTTTTTTTTTTTTTGACAGTGGCTGTATGCACTATATGATTTGTGTTTCTATGTCATTTAGAAGGGTTGGGAAGTTTTCCCCAAAAGCGTCTTTGAATACTCTTCCTAACCCTTCACTCTTCTCTTCCCCTTCTGGAATGCCAGTGATCCTTATATTTGTGTGCTTCATGTTGTCCATCATTTCCCTGAGATCTACTTCAATTAAAAAAATTTTTTTTGACCATTCATTCTTTTGTGCTTTCACTTTCCATCACACTATATTCGAATTCGCTAATTCTTTCCTCTACCTTCTCTTCAAATCTGGTCTTTTTTGTCTCAAGAATCTTTTTATTTGATCAACAGTTCTTTTATTTCCACAAGCTGCTATTTTTTTTAATTTGCTCTTGCAAATTCTTCTTTATGCCCTTCTAGGGTCTTCTTCATATCCTTTATATCCTGAGGCATGATACTGATGTTTGCAAGTACTTCTTTGACTGATTCCTCCAAATTCTGGGTCTCCTCTGGCTTTTTAATTTGGGTGTTTCGATTATCCATGGCTTCTGGTTTCTTCATATGCATTAAAATTTTCTGTTGTTTTTGACCTCTTGGCATTTGCTTGTCTTGATAGAGTTTTTACCCTATGTAGTCTTATTTGAACACTTATCTATAATTTGACAGAGCTAAAGCTTGGTGGAATGCACTTTCCCTGACCAATCAGTAGATGGTGCTCCTGAGCCATCTCTTACCCTGAAGCCAGTTCTCCCCAACTTTGTTTGTGCACTAAGTGGAGGTTCAAATCATGTGGAAGTCCTATCAGTGCACCAGTTTTCTGTGTGCTGTGGGGACCACCAGCCCTTTGGGTGCAGGGCATGTCCTTTGCAGTTTGGCAGGGAGACCACTCCAGGACACAGTGATTCCAGCTTTTCCTGGGGCTGCAAGTGGCATACCTTGGGGCTGCAAGCCTGTGTGACTCCCCCTCCAGATCAGATGCTCAGTAGTACCTCTCTGTGGGGCAACCATGGTTCCCTGTGATTGGGGAAGTGTTTCTGGCACTTCAGTTTGGCACCCCTTCCTCTAGGCTATGCACACTGCGGGCTTCCATGAAGGAAGGGTGGATGCTGTCGCAAGCCTGCTGAATCCCAAATTTCCTCAAGGAAGCTTTTGGCTGCAGCGCTGTGCAGGGGTGTCTCCCAGCCTTCTGCAAAGACGGCTGCATGTGGCATGGAAAGCTACCCCCCTTCCACTCTCGTCTGTCTGCTGCAATGGCCAGTCCCTAGCGTGGGGATTCTTAGCCATGGTTCCGCTTGTCTGCGGGGCCGACTGCCTGTTTCCCGGCAGCTTTCTGGGCCGAACACTCACCTGGTCGTTTGTGGCTCGTCTGGCCCTTCCCTGACGGCTATTCAGGCTGAATACTCATCCACTCGCCTGTGGACCTTCCTGCTCATTCTCTGGTGGCTTTCCGGGTTGCACACTCACCCATCTCTGAATGCAGCCTCTCAGTTTCTCCAAATACACAGTCACTATGGGTGTGGGAATCCCTGCCAAGCTGGTGTAACCCTGGAGCTGCTGTTGTGGAGCACTTTCTGTCCTTTATCTAGTATTTTTCACAGAGAATTTTGCTCTGTCTCTCCTAATACATCATCTTGGATCCCACACTGCCTTCATTTTTTAGTTCAACAAATACTTTTGGCCAGATGCTATATTACGGGTATGGGCAAATGTTTTATTTTGACAGAGAGAAGCAAAACTGTATATTTTGTTATTTTGTTCTCTGTCAAGGAGAATGATTTGGAAATGCACAATAACAACAACAACAATAATAATAAAATGATAGTTAACTTGGAGTTGAAACCCAAAATAAATGAGATAATAAAGGAATGCCTATATGGTATAAATGAATTGCAATCCAGATACTGAGAGAACTGGCATGTGAGATTGCACAACCACTGTTGTTAATCCTTGATCCTGGAGAAATGATCAGTTCCAGAAGACCAGAAATGGAAAATATCTTCACCTTCAGAAAGGGCGAGAAGGTGAATTGTACAAACTTTTGACTGGTGAATGTTAAACCCAGAAAAATTCAGTAGTGAACTATTAAGTTAATATTTTGGGAAGCCTTGGAAAAGAAAATAGTTTCTGTTAGAGATGGTCTTCCTTTATAAAAGCACAGATTTTGTCAGACTTCCCTAATTTCATTTATGAAATAATTTTCAGTAGATTGGGTTGTTTCAGAAACAGAATATGTGTAGTTTTTCAGGAAGACAGTATCAGAGTTCTTTTTTTTTTTACAAAATGGAGAAATGTGAGCAGCTTGTCAGGTAGTGTTTGATATTCATAACTAATTTGGCAATTAGACCATGACGTCCTGATTAATGAAGTCTTCAGGAAACAGTGCCTTTAGTGATCTGCTGCAGGATTTCATCCTATCTCAGGCCTGCTCAAATAAGCGTGTAGGTGTGTATAGAATTAATTTCCATGGATGTAATTTTAAAAATAAAAATGAGTTTATTTTTTAACAGCTCCTTTGAGATATGATGTATATATCATAAAGTTACTCATTTAAACTGTTCAGTTCAATGGTTTTTAGTATATTTACAGAGCTGTGCAATCGTCATAATCTAATTTTAGAACAAAAAATGGGTTTATTTTATATGTAGTGTTTTGAAACTGGCTTTTTTTTCTTCTTAAGAATACATTATTTGTATGATTCCACTTACATGAAATGTCTAGAATAAGCAAATTATTAGAGACAGAAAGTAGATTGAGGTTACCAGGGGCTGGGGAAGGACGGATTGGGGAGCTTTTGTTTAATGGTTATAGAGTCTCTATTTTGGGTGATGAAAAAGTTTGGGTAATGGATGGTGCTGATAGCACAACATGGTGAATGTAATTAATGCCACTGAATTGTGCACTTAAAGTGGCAAATTTTATCTTATATATGTATGCTATCTATCTATCTATATAAAGCCACAGTTAAATTTTTTAAAATAGGAATAAATTATGGGTTTCTCTTCATGTCCATATATTTAGATCGAACTGTCTTGTTCTTTTTAATGTCTGCTTAGTCATATACTATATAGATGACCTATGACTTACTTAATCCTCCATTGAGGAATATCTAGATTTCTGTCATAGTTTGCTGTTACCGACAGTGCTTCAGAGAACATCCTACATCTTCATGCACATGTGCATATATTTCTTTAGTTGCATTGCACTGTTCCTGTTACTCTTGTCAGTCCATAAGGTTGATGATACTTCAAACATTTTACAATTCAGGAGATAGTCTCAGAGAATTAAATGCCAAAGTTCACTTTGGTAGTAACTATCAGAACAAGTATTGAATCCTGCTTATTTTTTTCCATTATAAGTTCTTCACTTTTCTAGTATCTGTAGGATTTTGACAAATGAGCATGTTTCCAGAAGAGCATGATTAAAATTAGGGACCAGTTAAAGGAATGGGGGATGTTTTGAAGCACATACTTATTCATTTGCTCAACCTATATGTTTATTGAGCATCTGTTAAATGCTAGGCTGTGTAATAGGCAGTGTGGACAGACTGTGGATACAAGACAAATATGGTCTTCTACTCCTGTGAAGCTTTTACTTCAGTGAAGGAAGATGGGTGATTAAGAAGTAAACAAAGAAGGTCATTTTAGATTGTAATATGTACTATTAAAAAATAAAATAGGTGACCAGGGACAGGCTCTTTGAGGAAGTAGGTAACATAGGGCGGAAGCCTGAATGAGGAGAAGGAGATATCTGTATATATCTATGGACATCTCTATGTCAAATGAGTGGGGATTACATTTAATGAAAATAGAAATAGACCCCCAGCAGATGATAATTTGCAATGTTTCAAATCTCACTTTATCACTGATGTACTGGTTTACCCAAATTCCTCGAATGTCAGTTTCCTCATCTACCAAGTAGAGATAGTAAGCCTACCTCACAGGGTATGGGAGTGTTAGATAAGAATATAGGCAAAATGGCTTCACACTGGCTCAGAGTAGACTCTTGGTGGGCACTGAGGGATAGTTCATGGTGCTCCACATAAGGAAAACATGTCTAATGCTTATTGCAGATGACAGCTGGAATGGCTTTCTGGAATTAGTGATTTCCCTCCCTGTGGGGTCATTTAAATTGACTTTGAGGAACTGTTTTTCCAGTGTGTTGTGCAAGAGAGTCATGCATTAACTGAGGAATAAGATAAATTGACCTCAAAGGTCCTCTCCCCATGCCAGTTCATGGTTTGGACAATAAACCCAAACCTCTGTTTTTGAAGCGTTTCTAGTGGTTTAAAAACCTCTGTAAAGCAACAATACTCCTTCTTCTAAAGAAATTTTAAAACTGATGTCTAATTGTAAAATCTAAAATTGGAGCTGCGAGGTGAAATTGATAGTGAGAGGTTGCCTGTTGCGTTGTTCACTTAGTAAAGTCCTGTGCATTTATTTGCATTAACTTTATATGCTTATTGTTTCGGTTTGCTGAAGCTGCTGGATTGCAATATACCAGAAATGGGTTGGCTTTTTCAGTGGGGATTTATTAGGTTACAAATTTACAGTTCTAAGGCCATGAAAATGTCCTAATTAACGCATCACGATTAGAGGAAGATACCTTCTCTGAGGAAAGGCTGCTGGCATCTGGTGTTTCTCTGTCACGTGGGGAAGTCACATGGCTATGTGCTGCGGTCCTTCTCTTTGGTTTGTGGTTTCAGTGGCTCTCTCCAAAATGTCTCTGGGCTTCTGTGGACGTTTTTCTCTCCCTTATCTTCATAAAGGACCCCAGTTAAGGGATTAAGACCCGCCCTGAATGGGCTGGTCACATCTCAGTTGAACCAAAAGGTCCCACCCACAATAGGTCTGTCCCCACAGGGATGGATTAAAAGAATGTGGCCTTTTGTGGGGTACATAACAGCTCCAAACCAGCATACTTACCAAGCAGTCTTAAAATAGTTGTTTATCTTCAGAACCACTATTTGAACTAAATAAAGTAAATCCATTTTATAGATTAGGAAATAAGCACAGGGAGATTAAGTAACTTTTCCCGATCATTCAGTGATCCTTAATGGAGCCAGATCTAACCCAGGTCTCTAATGCCAAAGTCATTCTGTTTTCATTCTATGTTATGTACCTTTCTGTTATCAGTTAATCACTTACAGCGTTTTATTTATTTTTCTTTTATGTGGTTGTAGTGAGATAGTAAAGAATTTCAACATTACATTTGAAGAATCATTTTTCACTTTTGTTCAACTGAAAGCTCTGAATCTACCAAGTAGCTCTTAAAGAAATCCTTTGTGGGGGTTATTTATATAGATGTTTTCATGAAGAGGAGTGAAAGGCCGGAAGGATATAGACAAATGAGGCCTAAGACCTTTCCTGCCAGTAACTACACTGGCAGCAGCCGGCAAATGTTGCAAGAAATTCGGGAATCCCTTAGGAATTTATCCAAACCATCTGATGCTGCTAAGGCTGAGCATAACATGAGTAAAATGTCCACTGAAGATCCTCGTCAAGTCAGAAATCCACCAAAATTTGGGACGTATCATAAAGCCTTGCAGGAAATTCGAAACTCTCTACTACCATTTGCAAATGAAACAAGTTCTTCCTCCCGGAATACTTCAGAAGTTAATCCACAGATGCTTCAGGATTTGCAGGCTGCTGGCTTTGATGAGGTAAGAACTTGGAAATACAAAAGAAAGGATTCTTCTGATATTATCCTACTCTTGCCTAAATGTTTCCTTTGAGAGATTTTAACCAGTCCATGATACAGTAATGGTTTTAATTTTGTCTAGTTAATGTATTTTTGTGCACTGTGGAATATTGTGTTTATTATTCCAGTAATTGTTTAAACAGAGCAATTATTTCTTCTGTTTCCTCTGTGATAGCTAGCCCTAACTTGTGAAGTTTCTGGGATTTAAAAGGACAGGTCACAATGACAGTCCAAGTGTAGTTGAAGTAAGCCACAGTGGAAGGTAGAGAGACAACATCTGTTCACGTGAGATATGAACAGTGGTGATCTAAATGGCTGTTGCAGAAATGTTAGCTCTAAGGATATGAAGTTTACGTTTATAGTAGAGAGAAAGGATATAATCATGGATTTGATATTCATAGCAGAAAGCAGTTATGTTCATATCACTCTCGGGCCTAAATCTTAAATTCATAAAAACTGAAAGATTGCATGTTAATCAATCCCCAAGAATTTTAGAGTTGTATTTTAATGAAATTTCAGTTCATGCTAATTATGCTAACTCTAGTTTATCTTTGAAGTTCATTTTGTAATTTTTCCACAGCACATATATTTAATTATTTTGCTTACATTGTTAATAAAATTTTTGTTTTCTATGATAACATACCTTGTGTTTAATATTTTAGGTTGACAGAAATCATTTTAGAAAAATTGGCTATGTGAAATGTAACTAAAGATGAATAATCAGGAGTTACAGTTTTTCAAAATTACAGTAACTTTTTTCCTGATTGTCAAAATAACATTTGCACCCAGTTAAAAATAAAAAAGATAGAGAAGAAACTGAAGATTACCTTTACCCCCAATACTCAAAGATAATTACTCTTAAAATCCCTTTGGTATTGTTGATACTTTGATAGCTACATTTACAGATATTGCTGTACTCAATTTGAAGAGAACCTAAGGGTGTGCTATAGTAAAGGATCTGAAAAGGGAGATTTACAATCAAATTAGGAAGAAAAAAGGTTATTCTTTCTGGCTTATTCTGTTTATTTGATCAATATTATTTCACATCTTTTCTTTTTTTTTGAAATTGGGAAGCATTTCCTTCTTGTATCATTTTTATACTAAAATATTGAGAAAAAGGAGGAAGATAGAACCTGGTTAGTAGTTTCTTTTTTAGGTGATGAAAATGTTTCGATATTGGATGGTGGTGATGATTGTACACATGAATGTAATTAGTGACACTGAATTGTACACTTTAAAATGGCAAGTTTTATGTTATATACATAACTACAATAAAAGGAAAAGTAAATGCAGAAATTATTTTTGACTTATCTGTAAATTACTTTCTGAATTATTAAAATACTGTATTAAAACTAAATAAATAAAAGCCAGCATAGTAATACCAAAATCACTGACTGAAATTCCAATGCTTTAACTAGAATATGGTTCTCATAATATCAAGAAAGGATGATGGCTGCCAATTTTCTTGTCAACTGAATTGGCACTGCCATGTGGTAGTAGCATAAAAACACTTAGAGTTTACTTGGCTTAACCAGTTTTAAAATTAAACACTCCCTGATGAATTTTAATTTTGGGTGCTTTATATTATTTTAAATGTTACCTATTAAGTGAGACATTAATTTCCTTGTATTTTACTTATTCAAATTTGCAAAGTCCAATTGGCATAAAATGTGACCACACTTTCCTTTGGTATCACCTAGGGGTTGAGTTTGGTTGTTTTTAACCAAAGAACAAATAATGCTATAAACAAGATAATGATTCAAGTTCTATAGCTAGCCTGGGTCCAACCTCTTAGAGATGTCAGAGCCTAAAATTCTTATGATTCTTGAGAATTCTCCTTCTTGGTGGCAAGACAGATGCACTAGCACAGCTGTCAGACCTATTGTCTAGGACACAGGTTATAGAAAGGAGCAATACCTAAATCAGGGATAGCAAAATTATTTCAGAAATGCTTAGTCAAAACTGTCGTGTGTCCACTCTAGCTATAAGGAAAACTGTTCCCATCAAAATCTGTAACTTTTCCAAGAAAGGGAGAATGGGTCTTGGGTAGGCAGAAAGTCTCTGCCCCAGCCTTTCTTTGGTTGGTCTCACATTCATCTCCAATCATTTCACAAAGGAGCCTGTTCACCCATTAGTCTTACCAAGCCATTTATCATTTAAAAATATCTTTTGATATGCTAAATCCTCTAGGACAAGTAAATAGCTGCCACCCCGTTGTGAAATGCAGATCAGCACACTTTCCTCATGACACTTTATGTGCCCCCGTATAACAAAGGACATGGAGCAGGGCAGGAGTACAACCAACATTTATGTAGCTCCAGGCCGTGTGCTTATGTGCTTTACATGGTTTCTTGTTTGAGCCTCACATCAACCCCATGAGCATATTGTAGATGAAGAAACTGAGGCTTTGCAGTGTTAAATAACTTGACAAAAGTCATGCAGTTCTAAAAGTGGAGCAGCTGGAATTCAAACCAAGATCTGTTGGACTCCAAATCCTCTGCTTCTTCCATCATACCACCTAGCCTCCTAAATTCTTCATCATGTAATCATGTATTGTCTAAGTAGTTTTCTTCTAATGTGTATCCTATATTTGTGTCCTTGTAAATATAGTTTTCTGAAAATGTGAGCTGTAACTGGTTAGGAATCAAAACTACATAGTTCTTTTACTAGAATACATAGTGAAGAGATGTTGAATGAAATGCTTTTAACGATACAAAACAATAGTTTCCAGTACATTGATCAATACCTTTAAAAATCAGATAGTCTCTGGGTTTGTTTATATAAGAATGAGAAATAATCAGAATTAAGTTGCTATGATTGTACTAGGAAGAAGTTAATCCCAGAAGGAAACGGTAATAAATTACATAAAGGTACAAATATCTTAAAACATTTGAAAGATTTGAGGTTTTGTTTTCTTTTTTATAGTAATTTGAGATTGAATGGATTTTTATAATAGTTACAGACAGGATATTAATGTTACGGTCTGGGGGTCCTGTTCTTCATAATTATGAATTTCTCTGGTGGAACTCATAGTTATTATGTATATGATTTCAATTTCATTTCTTTTTCAAACTTGATATCAGGATATGGTTATACAAGCTCTTCAGAAAACTAATAACAGAAGTATAGAAGCAGCAATTGAATTCATTAGTAAAATGAGTTACCAAGATCCTCGACGGGAGCAGATGGCTGCGGCAGCTGCCAAACCTATTAATGCTGGCATGAAACCAGGTATTATACAGTTTTTTCTAGTCTCTTATAATATAGTTTAAAAATACTAAAGCATATCAACTCCTTATTCTTACAAATTATTAAAAGCTTCCCAGTAAGTGAGTCTCCACAAAGATATTAACATTATAGTGTTAAACCAAAATGAATTTGAGGTTGGGGCCCTTACAGTGAAAAGTCCCATAGGAAATGCTGGTAAGCACCAGTCCAGGTTGAGAACCACTTGCCTGGTTGTGCTACAACTGAAATATATTTCTTTCCTCCAAAAATATCATCATTCAGACTCTCTTTTTTTCTTTTTCTTTTTTTTTCTTGTTAGATAACAATAAAACATATTCATCATAGAGCATTTAGAAAGTAAATAAGCAAAAACACTACTGTTAATAACTTTAGTGTTTTGGTATGTTTTCTTTCCCAGTCGTTTTTCTTTTTCCTGTGTGAGTGGGTTTATTGTGTGTGTGTGTGTTTTGTTTTTTTTTTGCTTTTTACTTTAAATTAAAATTTTTATTTTGAAATACTTTCAAACTTATAGGATGATTACAAAAATACAAACCTCAGTCAAGCTCACATACCTCTATCCCCCCGATACACATATCCACCGATTATAACATTTTACCAAATTTGCTGTTTTATTCTGTCTATCCATTGGTCTGTCATTGTATTCATCTATCTGTCTGTCTATTTATCAGTCCATTTTCTGAACACCTGTATGTAGGTTGTCTGCAGCATGCTCCTTGAATACTTAACATTGCCATGTACATTTTCTAAAAATGATATTCACTTATATGTCCACCTTAAGTACAGTTATGAAATTCAAGAAAATCTTGCATTTTTTATTGTGGTGTAATATATGTACAACATAAACTTTCCCATCTCAACCACTCCCGATCATACCGTTCAGTGGGATTAATCACTGACATTATGGTCTGGGACCCTCACCACTTTCCATTACAAAAATTTTCCCATATGCCCCGAAAGAAACCCTACACCCATTTTGCATTAACTCCCCATTCCCCTTCCTCCTCTCCCATAGCAGCCTGTACTCTAGTTTCTGTGTCTGTAAGCTTACATATTCTCTGATATTTTCTTTATAGTTACCATGGGGCTTAAATTTTACATCCCAAATTTGTAAAAATTTTGTTTGCTGTGATACCAACTTAATATCAATATTATATGCAAACATAATATTCCTATACCCTGCTGTCCCCCTACTTTTATGTATTTCTTGTCACATATTACATATTTATACATCATGAGTTCAAAACCACTGATTTCTCTTTACATTTTATGAATTTGCCTTTTAGATCCTATAGGAAGTAAAAAGTAGAGTTACAAACCAAAATTCAAAGATAGTACCAGCATTTTTGTTTACTCCTGTCATTCCCTTATAGGAGTTCGTTCTTTCTTCATGGGACTTTGATCTATTTTCTGTTGTCCTTTCAACCTTCAAAATTCGCTTTAGCATCTCTTGTAGGGGCAGTCTAGTAGTGGTGAATTCTCTCAGCTTTTGTTTATCTGGCAGTGTTCCTCTCTCCTCATTTTTTAAATTATTTTTTAAACTGTAGAATATAACATATAAACATAGAAATGATAACTTTCCAAGTGCAATTTAACAAGTAGGTAGAAAGCAAGTTTCAAAGAATGTTATGGGTTACAGTTCCACCATTTCATTTCTTTCCTTGTAGCTACTCTAATACCCTAGCAACTAAGAAAAAGAAAATTATACAGAGATTCAGTATTCATAATCCTTTGTTAAATTCTGTCTTGCCTGTTGCTATCCCCTCCTCTAGTTTAATCACTTTCCCAATCTTCAGGGATGTCTAGGCAGTGACCACCCTAACTTGTTCATGATGAAAAGAGGTGTCAACATTATGGGAAAAGGGGACATATCTGGTTGATTTTCTTGAAGAGGTTATTTCCTCTGGGTGGGACTTAGCTGGCATAGGAGCTCTCTGAAGAACAAATTTAGTGAATGAAACTTTTATAGAATCTCAGATAGGGACCCAGGTATTCTTCAGGGTTTTTGTGACTACAGTTGATTGGGCTTATCATACTGTGGCTATTTGGCATATCTAGCTGAAGCTTGCATAGTCTCCCTCATTTTTGAAAGACTGTTTTGCCAGATACAGAATTTTTGGTTTGCGGTTTTTGCTTTCAGCACTTTAAATATGTTATCCTACTGCCTTTTTTCCTCCATGCTTTCTGATGAGAAATTGGCATTTAATCTTATTAAGGCTCCCTTTTATGTGACACTTTGCTCCTCTCTTGCTGCTTTCAAAATTCTTTGTCTTGGGCATTCAGTAGTTTGATTGTAATATGCTGTGGCATGGGTCTATTTGGGTTTATCCTATTTGGAGTTCATTGAGTGTCTTGGATGTGTATATTCATGTCTTTCATTAAATTTGGAAAGTTTTCAGTTGTTATTTCTTTAAATATTCACTTGGCTCCTTTCTTTCTTTCTTCTTCTGGGACTCCCACAATGGTATATTGTTACGCTTGATGGTGTCACACAGGTTCTTTAAGCTCTGTTCACTCTTTTTTTCTTTTTAATTGTGGAATATAACATATTTACATAGAAGTGATAACTTTTCAAATGCAATTTAACAAGTAGTTAGCAAAGGTCAAAAAATATTATGGGTTACAGTTCCACAGTTTTAGTTATTTCCTTATTGTAAAACATAACGTATATGCTAAAAGGTGATAACTTTCAAAGTACAATTTAGGAAGTAGTTATATAGGAAATTTCCAAGAAAGTTATGGGTTACAGTACCATAGTTGCAGGTATTTTCTTATTGTGAAATATAACATATATACAAAAATGCGATTACTTTTAAATTACAATTTGACAAGTAACTGTATAGCAAATTTCAAACAGTCCGCCGTTTCAGTTCTTTCCTTCTAGCTATTCTAATACTGTAGCAACTAAGAAAAAGAAAATTATAGAGATTCAGTATTCATAATCCTTTGTTAAATTCTATCTTGTCTGTTGCTGTCTCTTCCTCTGGTTTAATCAGTTTCCTGATCTTCAGGGATGTCTAGGCATTGACCACCCTAACATGTTCATGTTGAAAAGGGGTGTTGACATGTGGGAAAAGGGGACACGACTGGTTGATGTTCTTGAAAAAGCTCTTGCATCTGGGTTTTAGGACTTAGCTGGCATAGGAGCTCTCTGGAGGATTTACGTTTCTGAAGAATAAATTTAGTGAGTGAAACTTCTTTTGAGTTTCAGATAGGGACTCGGGTATTCTTTAGGGTTTTTGGGATTACTGTTGACTTGGGCTTTTCATACTGTGGCCATTTGGGATATTCAGCTGAAACTTGCATAGGAGTAACCTCCAGGACAGCCCCTCAACTCTATTTGAAATCTCTTAGCCACTGAAACCTTATTTAGTTGCCTTTCTTTTCCCCCTTTTGGTAAAAAAGGGATTCTCAACCTCTCGATATTAGGGTCAGGCTCATTTCTAGGATTTGTGCCCCACGTAGCCAGGGAGACTCACTCACCTGGAGGGTCCTGTCCCATGTTAGGGGGAAGGTGATGAATTTATTTTCAGAGTTGGGCTTAGAAAAAAACCACATTTGAGCAACAAAAGAGGTTTTCTGGAGGTGACTCCCAGGTATAATTATAGGTGGGCTTAGTCCTTAGGGTCAGTTGACTTTTCTTCACTCATTCTTTCTATGCCTCAGACTGGATCATTTCGATTGTCTTATCTTCAAGTTCTCTGATTTTTTGTTCTGCCAGCTCCAATCAGCTGTTAAACCTCTCTAGGAGATTTTAAATTTCTGTTACTGTAGTCTTCAACTCTATTTGGTTCCTTTTCATAATTTCCATCTTTGTATTGATATTCTCTTTTGTTCATCTGTCATTTTCCTAATCTCCCTTAGTGCTTTGACCATATTTTCCATTCACTCCTTGAACAAAATTAGGAACTTCTAAGTCTTTATCTTGGTATGTCTCAGGTATGGTCACTCTCCAGCCAAAATGCAGAGATGTCTTCTGTTTTCTCTGAATTAGACAGGTCATCTACAAAGAGTGATGGCGTGAGGAACAGGCAGGCAGTTTCAGGAGACAGCAGTCTAGAAATTGACATAATGGAGACCAAGAAGCAGTGGGGTTTCCTGGCAGCACTGAGTCCATTTGAGAATGCTGACATTAATTTATAGTGGCATCAGTCTGTCCTTCATGTCTCTTTCTGCAGAAAAGTAGATGACTGGAATCATCCATTGCTGGGGTTTTGCTAACCAAGTACAAAATAAGATTCATAAAGGGAGTTCAGAATATTGCTGAGGAGATAATTCAAGTCCTTAATCAGAGCATCTTTCTTCTCTGCTTTTGATGACTTCTCATTCCTTCCAAATTCCTCTCTATGACCTGGCTACTGCTCAGACTTCACCTAGTCTCACCCACAACCACCCCTCATTTACTGCTCTCCACTCACACTGGGTGTCCTTTTGTTCTTTGAAAACACCGGGCTCCTGCCTCAGGACCTTTGCCCGATCTAAGCTCCATTCATCTCCTTGGAGAAGCCTTTTCTGGTCACTGTATTTCATCTCTTTCTATCCTCCTCGTTCTCTCTATCAAGACTCTTTATTTTTCCTTCATAGCACTTATCACACCCTGAAATTACCTTGTTTATCTAGTCACTTGTCTATTGTCTGTTTCCTCCCCCAAGAATGTAAATTCCATGACATTAGGAATGCTATCTTGTTCACCAATGTACTTGCATTGCTTCAAGCAGCTCCTGGCATATAGTCTGTTCCCAATAAATATCTAATGAATGAATAGAAATGAAAGGAAAAAGGGAATACAGAGGGAAGAAACAAGGGATGGACCTTGGATTCAGATGGGATAAGGAGAGCCATAAAGAAAGAGGAGGACTGATAGAGTAGGGCATCAATATGGAAGTATTAATGAGGTTGAAGAACATTTGCAGTAGGACTAGTTAAACAAAGGGAAAGGAGAATTGGGGCTAGAGAGTATAATCCTTAAATTAGTGATTTTAAAAGAGGAGCAGATATGCGTGATAGCAAAATCGGAAATGTGACCTTCGGAGTGACAGTTGAGATGGAGTGGAGGAGAGAGGTCATGAAACTGAGTAGAGAGGGTGTTGGGCAGTTTATCCATGTGGACACTGAGGTGACAGGATGATGGGCAGGGCTAGGGTAGACAGAATGCCAAAGTTGTAAGTGAGTAAGGAAGACATGTGAGAGTTCATTTGTCATAGTGGTGAGAAGAAATGTGGCCTCCGAAATAGCATGAGCCTCAAATAAAGCAGGCTTTTTAAAAAGACGATGAAGGAATAATAGTCCTGGAAGAATAAATGGAGAGCTAAGAAGATACAACTCCACCTTTTGGCCCAGTTTATTTTTCAAGAAAACTTTAATTTCAGAGTGCTGCAAGGAAAGTAGTATCAGCAGAAGATAACCAGCTTAAAGGAGGTGGCAGCAAAGCTGGGAGAAAAGGTCAGTGATAACAGGGCATTTGCTGATGATAGAGCAGCAGATCAAGAGGGCACAGAGGAAGGGTTTGGAAAGTGGAAAGGGTCAGAGTGTGGAGGGCTTCATGGGAGGCACAGAATAGCAGGGGCAGCCGTATACTCTAGGGTTGAGGGACTTATATTTTAACTGATAAAGCTTGGTGAGTGACATGGTGGATTTAGCCTCAGCTGAGTAGCTGAGGAATTTGAGATGGAGCCTGGTGGCCAGGAGACTTGTCTGGCTTGCCCAGAGTGATGACTTGCCTTGAAGCCACAGACCAAAGTGCTGCCTAGCCTAAAGGAAGGTTCAGTGTTAAACTGAATACTCTGTACTACTATTTTTCGTAAGTGTTATTAAATATATTTTCTTCCAGGATGATGTTGACCTTTCACTTTTGTGGGGGTTTCTTATTGGTTGGTTTTTTTTTTTTTTTAAAATTAAATTCAGCTGTATTGAAATATATTCATGTACCATACAATCATCCATAATGTACAATCAACTGCTCATATTACCATCATATAGCTATGCATTCATCACCCCAATCCATCCCTGAACATTTTCCTTATATCAGAAGAAATCAGAATAAGAATAAAAAATAAAAGTAAGAAAGAACACCCAAATCATCCCCCCCATCCCACCCTATTTTTCATTTAGTTTTTGTCCCCATTTTTCTACTCATCCATCCATACACTAGATAAAGGGAGTATGATCCACAAGGTTTTCACAATCATGCTGTCACCCCTTGTAAGCTACATTGTTATACAATCGTCTTCGAGTCCAGGCTACTGGGTTGGAGTTTGATAGTTTCAGGTATTTACTTCTAGCTATTCCAATACATTAAAACCTAAGAGGTATTATCTACATAGTGCATAAGAATGTCCACCAGAGTGACCTCTCGACTCCATTTGAAATCTCTCAGCCACTGAAACTTTATTTCATTTTATTCTGCATCCCCCTTTTGGTCAAGAAGATGTTCTCAATCCCACCATGCCGGGTCCCAGTTCATCCCCGGAAGTCATATGCTGCATTGCCAGGGAGATTTATAGCCCTGGGAGTCAGGTCCCACACGGGGAGGAGGGCAGTGAGTTCACCAAGTTCATGAATTCACCTGCCGAGGTGGCTTAGCTAAAGAGAGAGGCCACATCTGAGCAACAAAGAGGAATTTAGGCACAATTATATGCAGGTTTAGCCTCTCCTTTGCAGTAAGGAGCTTCATAAGGGCAAGTACCATGATAGAGGGCTCTGCACATTAAACCACCATTCCTCAATGTTTGTGAGAACATCAGCAGGTTTGTTTTCTTTTTAATGGTGATAAGGGTTTTATCTTATCACAGATCTAGTTAGTCTTGTGCTTCATGTTCTCTACCTTTGTCATGCTTGGAAAGAGTTCCCCCACACCAATTTTACTGGATTTTTACTTGTTTTTATCTAGTACTTTTATGGTGTCACTGTTAGCATTTAAACCCTTTGTCCTTCTGAAGTGTATGTTTATATGTATTGTATTTTGTAGAAATATGTTTTACATATTTTAAAAATATATTACATATTTTTTATAAGCCTCCAGACTACTATATTTTAAATACCACATTCTCTGGTATTGTATATTTTCTTGTCTATTTCATTTATTTGAAAATTCCATTACAGGCAGGCTCTGCAAAATCTTTCATACCTTATTCAGTGTTCAGCTAATTATTCCCTACTGTCTTTTTTTCTGTTTTAAAAGTCATATTGAAATATGTTTAAAATTAGTTGTAGGTATCAAGATTACAAATGGGCATACCCTTTGACTCAATAATATCACTTCTAATAATGTTTCTACAGATACACTTACATATATATGAAATGGATCTGAACAAAACTTTTCAATGCTGATTTTTTTTTTTTGTTTGTAATGCAAAAGATTAGAAATAACTAAATGTCCATCCATAGGAGAAATGAACAGATAAATTGGGGTATATCTAGATAGTTAAAAACTGTGATAACATTAAAAAAAAAGAGTGAGGAAACATTTTATATACTGATTTAGAATCTTCATTTTTTTTTTTTTTAATGAAAAAAGCTGGGCACAATTGTATATATAATAGGTATATACCTATTCGTATATTACTAAAATATCTTACTGATAACTCTGGTTACTTCCAAGAAAGGAAATTGGTTGGCTGGGAGACAGAGGTGGGTATCCTTTTGGACTTCTTGAATTTTGAACCATGAGAATGTATTCCTTAGTCAAATATAAGGAAAACTGTAAAAGGTAAAATGAGACTATTTACTGAAATTTGATTTTTATAATTCTCAAGAAAGAATTGAGTATTATTAGGTAGTGTCAGACTTCCAAGCTAAGTATTTCAAAAATGAGATGCTAAAAACCTATTTTTTTCCTCTCTCTTTTATGACCATAGGGAGTGTGCAACAATCAGTTAACCGCAAACAGAGCTGGAAAGGTTCTAAAGAATCCTTAGTTCCTCAGAGACATGGCCCACCATTAGGAGAAAGTGTGGTCTATCGTTCTGAAAGTCCCAACTCCCAGACTGATGTAGGAAGACCTTTATCAGGGTCTGGCCTAACAACATTTGCTCAAGCTCACCCTAGCAATGGACAAAGGGTGAATCCCCCACCACCACCTCAAGTAAGGAGCGTCACTCCTCCACCACCTCCAAGAGGCCAGACCCCCCCTCCAAGAGGAACAACTCCACCTCCCCCTTTGTGGGAACCAAACTCTCAAACCAAGCGCTATTCTGGGAACATGGAATATGTAATCTCTCGAATCTCTCCTGTTCCACCTGGGGCATGGCAGGAGGGCTATCCCCCACCGCCTCTTAACACTTCCCCAATGAATCCTCCTAATCAGGGACAGAGAGGCATGAGTTCTGTTCCTGTTGGCCGACAACCAATCATCATGCAGAGTTCTAATAAATTTAACTTTCCACCAGGGAGACCTGGAATTCAGAATGGGAGTGGTCAGACTGATTATATGATGCACCAAAATGTTGTCCCTGCTGGTGCTGTGAATCGGCAGCCACCCCCTCCCTATCCGCTGACCCCAGCTAATGGACAGAGCCCTTCTGCTTTACAAACAGGTGCATCTGCTGCTCCTTCATCATACACAAATGGAAATGCTCCTCAGTCTGTGATGGTGCCAAACAGAAATAGTCACAACATGGAACTTTATAACATCAGCGTACCTGGACTACAAACACCTTGGCCTCAGTCATCCTCTGCTCCAGCACAGTCATCCCCGAGCAGTGGGCATGAAATCCCTACATGGCAGCCTAACATACCAATTAGGTCAAATTCTTTTAATAACCCATTAGGAAATAGAACAGGTCACTCTGCTAATTCTCAGCCTTCAGCTACAACAGTAACTGCTATCACACCAGCTCCTATTCAACAGCCTGTGAAAAGCATGCGTGTATTAAAACCAGAGCTACAGACTGCTTTAGCACCCACGCACCCTTCTTGGATACCACAGCCAATCCAGACTGCTCAGCCCAGTCCTTTTTCTGAGGGGACCACTTCAAATATGACTATTATGCCACCTGTTGCTGAAGCTCCAAGCTATCAAGGTCCGCCCCCACCTTATCCAAAACATCTGCTGCACCAAAACCCATCTGTTCCTCCATATGAATCAATCAATAAATCTAGCAAAGAGGATCAGCCCAGTTTGCCCAAGGAGGATGAGGGTGATAAAAGTTATGAAAATGTTGATAGTGGAGATAAAGAAAAGAAACAGATCACAACTTCACCTATCACCGTTAGGAAAAACAAGAAAGATGAAGAGCGAAGGGAATCCCGTATTCAAAGTTACTCTCCTCAGGCATTTAAGTTCTTTATGGAGCAGCATGTGGAAAATGTACTCAAATCTCACCAGCAACGTCTACATCGTAAAAAACAATTAGAAAATGAAATGATGCGGGTAAAACCTTTTACAATGTCCATTTTTATATTTGATCATCTATTTGCTTGGTGTTTATTTTAAAATACTTTTTAAAATATATTTAAAATATATTTTACTCTTGTTATAGCTAAGTACAATATCAATTTTTAAAGTGAGTAAACATTAAATTTTTTTATAGCCTCTTATTGTAATATTTCAAGATTCATTCAAAATTTCTTTTAATAAGACTTGTGTAAATTAAGAAAAATGTAACTTATAGTGTACAGTTTAGGTGTAAATAATTCCTTTATATGGAAATTGGAGCAAGAGTTACTTTCTAGGTTTTGTACATTTTCTTACAACTTTAAAAATAAGCTAGAAATATCTGGGTTCCATTTCTTGACACACTTATTAAATCAAACCATACTAAAAAGGAGATCAGGAGAAGTAAACTCTCATTTTAGATTAATCTCTAGATTGTGGTTCCACAGCACACTTCACTGGTTGTCCAGCACTTCATTACTTGTCATGAGATATGGCAGTATTATCTCATTATTATTGTTTTTATCAGATGCTTAGAGTTCCAAGGTTTGACTTCTGATCTTAGTTGTATCATTTAGAATCCAAGAGGCTTGAATCTGTGATTGAACTTTCTCACATAATTGAGAGGGCCATTCTTTTAAAATGATTTTTCTAAATCTGCTCTTTCAGTAATTATTCCTGCTATAAATTGGATTTTATTAGATGAGAAAAACCATGACAATTCTGTATGACTATATTTTAGCTCTTAGGGTTTCTTACTAAAGTCTGTCTTTATGTATTTTCTTAGTTTATTTTTCCTTTTTCCTCTTCACTTTCACTAATAGCTGATTTAAACTTTTATGGTGTTGGAAGCTTTGCTGACTTCTGTAGCCTCCATTACTGTGTAGGCAAGTAAAATTTTAAGAGAAACAGTTCTATACTAAGACTTTGCATGCAAATGTTCTTCCTAACATAAGCATGAGGTTGCAAAATTTCAGTTAGTCTTGCATTTCTAAATTTAGATCCTACTTTTCCAATGAACTCCTTTTCTGTTTAAACACTTTAATTAGCTCTTGATTAATTAGCCAAAAATTAACTGTTCCTCTTTTCTATGTCCAGATATTCCATGTCAATTTAGAAGTTGTTTTTGTTTTATCTACTTTTTAAAATATCTTCATAAGTCACATTGATTATTCTTAGAAATATTCCAAAATAGCTAAAAGATACTTTGTAACCCAACAGATTGTCCCTTTTAAATAAGATAGGAGAAACCCTTTGCATCTTGCTTTGGTAGACTGAGTCCCATCCTTACTCAAATGCCCTGAGAAAGACATAAGGGAAGACTTGCTATTGGCTGTTGTTTACTTACTGAGAATGGGCAATGGGTGGTCAGATTAGAGATGGTATTCTTCTGTTCTTTATATATTCGTTTTTAAGAATAAATGAACCTAGAGTGAAAGAATTTCTTTTCACGAAGGATAAAATGGGAGGAAGAATATTTGAGGCCTAGGTATTCCACAAAGAGAAGCATATCATGAAGGCAATCTAATCAGATTATATGGGATGAATATGCATGGAGAGAGATGAGAATGCATGTTAACAGATGTTTGTTTAATGCACAGTGAGAACATTTTTCTGAGTGCACCAGAGAGGATAGAAAGCTCACCTTTGACTTCCTCTTTTCCTTATTCCCAACAGCAAAATCTGTCTATATACTCGCCTGAATATCCTGTTAACTATTCCTTAAGCTGCGCTTTTGATAATTAATTTTCTCTGGAATATATTCTAGATTTCTAACATGCTTTATTAAATATTATTGCACATTTAACCTTAATTATATGCCTGACTTTTTCCAAAATATTTCTTAATACTCAATATAGAAGATAATTCCTCATTTAATATTTAGTTTATTTGCCTAGGTTGGATTATCTCAAGATGCCCAGGATCAAATGAGAAAGATGCTTTGCCAAAAAGAGTCTAATTACATCCGTCTTAAAAGGGCTAAAATGGACAAGTCAATGTTTGTGAAGATAAAGACATTAGGAATAGGAGCATTTGGTGAAGTCTGTCTAGCAAGAAAAGTTGACACCAAGGCTTTGTATGCAACAAAAACTCTTCGAAAGAAAGATGTTCTGCTTCGAAATCAAGTTGCTCATGTTAAAGCTGAGAGAGATATCCTGGCTGAAGCAGACAACGAATGGGTGGTTCGACTATATTATTCATTCCAAGATAAGGACAATTTATACTTTGTAATGGACTACATTCCTGGGGGTGATATGATGAGCCTATTGATTAGAATGGGCATCTTTCCAGAAAATCTGGCACGATTCTACATAGCAGAACTTACCTGTGCAGTCGAAAGTGTTCATAAGATGGGTTTTATTCATAGAGATATTAAACCTGATAACATTTTGATTGATCGTGATGGTCATATTAAATTGACTGACTTTGGCCTCTGCACTGGCTTCAGATGGACACATGATTCTAAGTACTATCAGAGTGGTAAGTAAAATCTTAAAATTTATTTCAGTTTGTTCATGTTATATGCCATTTAGTAATGAAGGAAAATGTAAGATGGTATCAATACTGGATGGGGAGCCAGGAGCTGAGTCAGGTCTTGACTGTTGAATAACCTAGGTAGAGCCTTTAAATACTTAGACCCATAAAATGAAAGTGAATGTTAGATTTGATTATTTCTAAATATCATTAATGTTTTTAGTCAACCTCTTTACATTTCATTTCGTAATTTGTCATACAAATAAAAACATTTTTGAAATAATTGTAAAGTGAAGACCCACACCCTTCATTTGACTTAAGAACTAGATTAGTGCCTTAGGAGCCCCTAAGCAATTATTTCCCCTTCCCTCCTCCACAGAGATAACAATTATTTCAGAACTTGGTAATCAGTTTATTTTTCTCTTTACTTTTACAACATGTTTATTTCCCTAAGCAATATATTATTTCATTTTGCTTACTTTTGAACTTTTATTTAAATGTAATCATTCTCTATGTATTCTTCTATATTGACCTCTTATATGTTTGAGTTTCATCCGTGTCATTGTATATAAAATTTATTTTCCCTGCTATTTCTTATTCCATGGTATGACTCTGACACAACTTTTTTAACCCTAAACACTTTATGTGCATTATTCTGTTTAATCCTTACAATGTCATTGTGAGGCTGGATCAAGAAACAGACTTAGTTAGATTAAATTGCCCAAGGTCAGACAGAAAGTAGGTGTAAGGGCTAGGCTTTGGAAACCATTTTATTTCTACCAATCACACTGCCTCACCAAGATCCCTCCAAGTGCTAATAGAAGCAGAAGTGGATCTTATATTTGTTGAATACTACTATGTACTAGATGCTTTACATACATTCTAATTTAGTGCTTACAACAGTATTCTGAGGTATTAGTAGCCTCCTGTGCTTCTGTGAACACAGAAAATTAAGTAGGCTAAATAGATTAAGACATTAACTAAATGGATCAAACTGAGACACCTGAACTTACTTTATTGTTCAGCATAATATAATTCATTGTCTCCCACATCACCTGAATCACTTGGGGCTCTTAAAAGCCCCATTTTTCCATTGAATTTCTTTGCTGGAGGGTGGAAATCTGCATTTTAATCAAGATCTCAGATAATTATTAAGTTAGGATAATTTGAGTTGTATTTCTCAGGTGACTTCATCTAGTCCCATGACTTTAAATACCATCTTAATGTCAATGACTCCCAAATCTCTGTCTCCAGACTTAGCCACTCCCTGAAATTCCTGATTTCTAAATCCAGCTGCTTAATAAATATCCTCACATGGATTTTTAATAAGTCTTTCAAACTTAGCATTGCCAAAAAAGAACATTCCATGACCCCCATATATGCCCCCACCCAGTCTTCCCCATTTTAGTAAATTTTATAACCACCACTTGCCTAGTTATCCTTCATTCTTTTTCCCCATGCTTTCACATCTAATCTATCAACAGGTTCCATTCACTCCAGCTCCAAAATATATCCTGAATCTGTCCACTTCTCTCTGTCTCCACTGTTATCCCAGTCCAAGCTCACTGTAGTAGCCTCGTAAGTGGTCTCTGTTTTGTCTCTTGTGCCCCCTATAATCTTTTTCCACATGGCAGCTGGAAGGTCCCCCACCACCACCTTTTTTTTTTAATTTGTCATTCTCTTGCTTCAGACTTTCCAAAAGCTGTACTTGGAGTAGAATGCATGCCATTTCTTTTGGCTTAAAAAACCCATGTAAGCTGGCTTCTGCTACCATCCTTACTTTACCTAATAACCAGCCACAGTGGTCTTTCCTCTGCTCCTGTTGTTTCTATTTGGAATACCTTGAACAGATTTTCAAATGTTAGGGTCCTTCTTGTTTTTTACATTTTAGTTTAAATGTCACCTCATTAGGTGTTCCTCTACTACCCAATATATACTTAGTTTTCTAATCTCTATGTTTCCTATGTGTCTATTTGTTGTGTTTCTTTCCATATTAGAATGTAAGCTGCTTGAGAAAATAACCTTGTATTTTTTATTCACCATTGTCTTTATTATTCAAATATTTGTTTAATGAATGAAACAACAAATCTAATTTGTTTGAAAGTTTATCCACAGTAGTTAACAGGGAGTAGTCTGAATAACAAAATTTTAATCCTGCCTATTCATGACTTATACTGTCATCATTTAACATTGAGTATTACTGAATCTTAGGCTAATTTGTTTTTCATTTTTTAATTTTGATATATAACATATTATACATAAAAGTGATAACTGTCCAATGCAATTTAATGAGTAGTTAGCAAATTTCAAAGAATTTTATAGGTTCAGTTCCACAGTTTCAGTTATTTCCTTATTGTGAAATATAACATATATACAGAAAGGTGATAACTTTCAACGTACAATTTAACGAGTAGCTATAGAGCAAATTTCAAAGAATAGTGTGGGTTACAGTTCCATAATTTCAGTTATTTCCTTATGTGAAGTATAGCATACATGCAGAAAGGTGATATCTTTCAAAGTACGATTTAACAGTTATACAGGAAATTTCAAAGAATGTTATGGGGTACAGTATCACAGTTTCAGTTACTTTCTTACTGTGAAATATAACATATATACAGAAAGGTGATAACTTTCAACGTACAATTTAACGAGTAGCTATAGAGCAAATTTCAAAGAATAGTGTGGGTTACAGTTCCATAATTTCAGTTATTTCCTTATGTGAAGTATAGCATACATGCAGAAAGGTGATATCTTTCAAAGTACGATTTAACAGTTATACAGGAAATTTCAAAGAATGTTATGGGGTACAGTATCACAGTTTCAGTTACTTTCTTACTGTGAAATATAACATATATACAGAAAGGTGATAATTTTCAAAGTACAATTTAATAAGTTATAGAGCAATTTTCAAAGAATATTATGGGTTACAGTTCTACCATTTCAGTTCTTTCCTTCTAGCTAGTCAAATACCCTAGCAATTAAGTAAAAAAATTATATGAAGATTTAGTATTTATAATCCTTTGTTGAATTCTGTCTTGTGTGTTACTACCTCTTCCTCTAGTTTAATCACTTTCCCGATCTTCAGGGATGTCTAGGCAGTGAACACCCTAACTTGTTCATGTTGAAGAGGGGTATCGACCTTACAGGAAAGGGGGACACATCTGGTTAATGTTCTTCGAGAGGCTCTTGCCTTTGGGTTTTGTCTGGCATAGGAACACTCTGGAGGATTTAAGTTTCTGAAAAATAAACTTAGTGAGCGAAACTTGTATATCTTCTCAGATAGGGACCGGTATATTCTTTAGGGTTTTTGGGACTGCTGTTGATTTGGCCTTGTCATAACTGTGACCATGTGGCATATCTAGCTGAAGCTTGCCTAGGAGTAACCTCCAGGACAGACTCTTGACTCTACTTGAAATCTCTTAGCCACTGCAGCCTTATTTTGTTGCCATTCTTTTCCCCCTTTTGGTTAAAAAGGCACTCTCAATCCTTTGATGCCAGGGTCAGGCTCATTCCTGGGATTTGTGACCCACGTTGCGAGGGAGACTCACTCACCTGGGAGTCCCATCCCACGTTGGGGAGAAGGAATGAATTTATTTGCAAAGTTGGTCTTAGAGAGAGAAAGACCACATCTGAGCAATAAAAGAGGTTCTCTGGAAGTGACTTCTACACATAATTATAGGTGGGCTAAGCCTCCCCTTTACAGCCATAAATTTCACCAAAACAAGCCTCAATATCTAGGGCTTGACTTATAAAGCAAGGGGTTCCTAATTTCACATAGCATATGTTCTACCCAAGATAAACAATCAGTGTCTCACATTATCTTCACTTAGTTGTACCATCATCATCACGCTCCATTATAAACAATTCTCATGACCCAAACACTTCAAAGCTCTTAATAGCCCTTAATTATTTATCCCTGGTATTTGTGTGGTACTAATAAGGTATTCCTATAAATTACAGACCCTAGTATGCAGTAGGTAGTTTTGCCCATATACCACTCTGTTGTTAAATCTTTGTACCAGGGTAATACCTTAGAAGTATATCATATAAGCACTTATTTATATTTGTAGTGCTAATATGTGGGATACATGCCTTTAAACAACCCCTTTCAATCATGTTCACCTTCAATGCAGCTCTGATATTTATAATACCATTAATGAACAATCATCACCCCTATCCATTCCCATACCTTTAAATTCACCCTCATTAACATATCTGAACCCATTAGGTTATCAATCCACCTTCACTACCTTCTGTCTAACTCTAGGTCCCCTATATTCTGCATTATAAGACACTTGATTTTACATTGTTTGGGGAGTTCATAGTAGTGGTAGCCTAGAATATCTCTCCTTTTGTGTCTGACTTATTTCATTCAGCATTGTATCTTCAAGGTTCTTCCATGTTGCCATATGTTTCAGGACCTCATTTCTTCTCACTGCTGCATAGTATTCCATCATATGTATATACCACATTTATCCACTTGTCTGCTGAAGGACACTTGCTGAAGGACAATTGTGAACAATGCCACTATGAACATCAGTGTGCAAATGTTTGTGTCACTGCCTTCACATCTTCTGGGTATATACCGAGAAGGAGAATTGCTGGATCATAGGGCAACTCGATGTCTACTTTTCTGAGGAACCGCCAAACTGTCCTTCACAGTGGCTACACTGTTACACATTCCCAAGAGCAATGAACAAGAGTTCCATTCTCTCCACAGCCTCTGCAGCATTTGTTGTTTCCTGTTTGTTTAATAGCAGCCATTTTTATTGGTGTGAGATGATGTCTCATGGTGGTTTTATCTTGCATTTCCCTAATAGCTAGTGAAGATGAAAACTTTTTCATGTGTTTTTTGGCCATTTGCATTTCCTAAGAAAAATGTCTTTTCATATCTTTTGCCCATTTTAGAATTGGGCTGTTTGTACTATTGTTGTTAAGTTGTAGGATTTCTTTATATATGCAGGATATCAGTCTCTTATCAGATAATATAGTTTCCAAATATTTTCTCCCATTGAGTCGGCTGCCTCTTCACCTTTTTGACAAAGTTATTTGTGGCTCAGAAGCTTTTGATTTTTAGGAGTTCCCATTTACCTTTTCTTTTGTTGCTTGTACTTTGGGTTTAAGATCTAAGAAGCTACCTCCTTATTACTAGGTCTTGAAAATGTTTCCCTATTTAATCTTCAAGGAGTTTTATGGTACTGTCTCTTATATTGAGGTTTTTGATCCATGTTGAGTTAATTTTTGTATAGGGTATGAGATATGGGTACTCTTTCATTCTTTTGGATATGAATATCCAGTTCTCTCAGCCTCATTTGTTTAAGAAACTGTTCTGTCCCAGTTTGGTAGATTTGGTGGACTTACCAAAAATCAGTCCACTGTGGATCTGGTGGTCTATTTCTGAAGTCTCGATTCGATTCCATTGATCACTGTGTTTATCTTTGTGCCAACACCATGCCATTTTGACCACTGTGGCTTTATAGTAGGCTTTAAAGTCAGGAAGTGTAAGACCTCTCACTTCATTCTTCTTTTTTAGAATGTTTTTGGGAATTCGAGGCCCCTTTCTCTTCCAAATAAATTTGATAACTAGCTTTTCCAAGTCTGCAAAATAGGTTGTTGAAATTTTGATTGGAATTGTGTTGAATCTGTAGATCAGTTTGTGTAGAATTGACACCTTAACAATGTTTAGTCTTCCTATCCATGAACACAGAATATCTTTCCACCTAATTAGGTCTCCTTTGATTTCTTTTGGGAGCATTTTGTAATTTTTTGTGTAGTGGTCTTTTACATCCTTGGTTTAGTTCATTCCTAGGTACTTGATTTTTTCATTTGCTATTGTGAACGGAATTTTTTCTTGATTGCCTCTTCAGTTAGGTCATTAAAAGTGTATAGGAACATTACTGACTTATGCACATTAATCTTGTACGTGCCACTCTGCTAAATTTGTTTATTAGCTCAAGTAGCTTTGTGGTCAGTTTGTCAGGATTTTCCGTATATAAGATCATATAATCTGCAAATAATGACAGTTTTACTTCCTTTCCAGTTTGGATACCTTTTATTTCTTTGTCTTGACAAATTGCTCTGGCTAGAACTTCTAGCACAATGTTGAATAATAGTAGTGACAGGTACGTCCTTGTCTCATTCCCAGTCTTAGGGGGAATGCTTTCAGCCTCTCACCATTGAGTACTGTGCTGGCTGTGGGTTTTTCAGATATGCCCTTTATCATATTGAGGAAGTTTCCTTTAATTCCTGCCCTTTGAAATGTTTTTATCAAAAAGGGATGCTGAATTTTGTCAAATGCTTTTTCAGCATCTATTGAGATGATCATTTGACTTTTCCCTTTTGATTTGTTAATGTGTTATATTACGTTGATTGATTTTCTTATATTGAACCACCCTTGAATGCGAGTAATGAACCCCACTTAGTCGTGGTGTATGGTTCTTGTATTGTGCCTTTGGATTCAGTTTGCAAGTATTTTATTGAGAATTTTTGCATCTATATTTATTAGGGAGATTGGCCTGCAGTTTTCCTTTATTGTAGTATCTTTATCTGGTTTTCGTATAAGAGTGATATTAGCTTCATAAAATGAGTTAGCTGGTGTTCTCTTTTTTTCAGTTTTTTGAAAGAGTGAACAGGAATGGTGTCAGTTCTTTTTTGGAAAGTTTGGTAAAATTCCTCTGTGAAGCCATCTGGCCCTGGTTTTATTTGTAGGAAGCTTTTTAATGACTGTTTAGATCTCTTTGCTTGTGATAGGTTTGTTGAGGTCTTCTGTTTCATCTCAGGTCAGTCTAGGTTGTTCATGTGTTTCCAGGAAATTGTCCATTTCCTCTAGGTTGTCTAGTTTATTGGCATACAGTTGTTTATAGTGTCCTCTTTTGATTTTTTAAAAATTTATTTGGGATCCATAGTAATGTCCCCACCCTCATTTCTGATTTTATTTCTGTCTTCTCTCTTTTTTACTTTGTCACTGTAGCTAAGGGTTTGTCAATCTTTTTGATATTTTCAAAGAACCAACTTTTGGTTTTATTTGTTCTATTTTTGTTGTTGTTTTTGTTTTTGTTTTGTTTTTTCCTTCTTCAGCTCATTTATTTCTGCTTTAATAGTTTTTATTTCTTCTACTTGCTTTAGGGTTAGTTTGTTGATCATTCTCTAGCTTCATCAGTTGTTCAGTTAGGTCTTTAGTTTTACCTCTTTCTTCCTTTTTGATGTATGCATTTAGAGGTATAAATTTCCCTCTCAGTACCACCTTCGCTGCATTCCATAGGCTTTTGGTATGTTGTGTTCTCGTTTTCATTCGTCTCTAGATATTTACCTGTTCCTCTTGCAATTTTTATTCTTTTACCCACTGGTTGTTTAGGAGTGTGTTGTTGAACCTCCATGTATTTGTGAAAGATCTGGTTCTGATTTCTAGTTGCATTCCATTATGGTTGGAGAATGTGCTTTGAAAAATTTTAATCTTTTGAAATTATTAAGACTTGTTTTGTGCCCTAGCATGTGATCTATCCTGGAGAATGTTCCATGAGTGCTAGAGAAGAATGTAAATCCTGGTACTTTTGGATATAACAATTTATATATGTCTGTTAAGGCTAATTCATTTTTTACATTGTTTGGGTTCTCAGTTTCCCTCTTGGTCCTATGTCAGTTTGTCTATCTATAGAAGAGAGTGGTATACCAAAGTGTCCCACCATTATTGTAGAAATGTCTGTTGCTCCCTTCAGTTTAGCCAATGTTTGTTTCATGTACTTTGGAGCCCCTTGATTGGGTGCATAAACATTTATAATTGTTACTTCTTCTTGGTGAATTATCACTTTTATTAATATATAGTGTCCTTCTCTGTCTCTTATGACGTCTTTGCATTTAAGGTCTATTTTTTCTGATATTTGTCTGATATTTGTACTAATCAGACAAAAAAAAAAAAAAAAGAAAGAAACCCTGCTTTCTTTTTTTTGAAGCTTGCATGGAATATGTTTTTCCATCCTTTCACTTGCAGTCTTTCTGTGTTGCAGGGTCTAAGACAAGTCTCTTGTGAACAGCATATTGATGGGTCATACTTCTTAATCCATTCTACTAGTCTGTATCTTTTAATTGTGGAGTTTAATCCATTTATTTGCAGACTTATTACTGTGAAGGCAGTTCTTAAACCAGCCATCTTATCCTTTTGTTTTTAATTGTTAGATCTATTTTCCCCCCTCGGTCTCTTATTCCTTTAAGTTACCCTTACTAATATTCTTCAGTTGTGTGCCCTTTTTAGACCTCTGTCTCCTTTCCTTTTTACTCAACCGGTAGAGCTTCCTTTAGTATTTTTTATAGGGCAGGTCTCTTGTTAACAAATTCTCTCAGCATTTATTTGTCTATGAAAATTTTAATCTCTCCTTCTATTTTGAAGGAGAGTTTTGCTGGATAAAGAATTCTTGGCTGGCAATTTTTCCCTTTCAGAATCTTAAATATGTCATACCACTGGTTTTTCGTCTCCATAGCGTTTGCTGAGTAGTCATTACTTAGTCTTATGTGATTTCCCTTGTATATGGTGAATTGCTTCTCCCTTGCTGCTTTCAGGACTTTCTCCTTTTCTTCAGCATTTGACAGTCTGATTCGTCTATGTCTTGGAATGGGTCTGTTTGGATTCATTCTATTTGGAGATCATTGGGCTTCTTTGATTTCCATATTTATGTCATTTAGAGGGGTTGAGGAGTTTTTCCTATTTATTTCCTCTAATACTCTTCTTAGCCCTTTACTCTTCTCTTCTCCTTCTGGTACACCAATAGTTCTTAGATTTGTACACTTCATGTTGTCCATCATTTCCCTGAGATCCATGTTAAATTATTCAGTTTTTTTTCACCATTAGTTCTCTTGTGCTTTCACATTTAATTGTTTTATCCTGTATTTCACTTATTGTTTCTTCTGCCTATTCAAATCTGCTGTTGTGTGTCTCTAGTATGTATATATATATTTTAATGTAATTTTATTGAAATTTATTCACATACCATACAATCATCCAAAGTGTACAGTTGTTCACAGTTTTATCATATACCTATGCATTCAACACCACAATCAATTTTTGAACATTTTCATCACTCCAAAAAATAAAAATGAAAATAAGAATAAAAATCAAAGTAAAAGAGAACACTCAAAGCATCCCATACCCCTTCTCCCTGCCACTTACTTTTTTTTTTTTTTTTGGGGGGGTTTATTTTCTTTTTTTATTTATCTTCATTTTATTGAGATATATTCACATACCACGCAGTCATACAAAACAAATCGCACTTTCGATTGTTCACAGTACCATTACATAGTTGTATATTCATCACCTAAATCAATCCCTGACACCTTCCTTAGCACGCACACAAAAATAATAACAAGAATAATAATTAGAGTGAAAAAGAGCAATTGAAGTAAAAAAGAACACTGGGTACCTTTGTCTGTTTGTTTCCTTCCCCTATTTTTCTACTCATCCATCCATAAACTAGACAAAGTGGAGTGTGGTCCTTATGGCTTTCCCAATCCCATTGTCACCCCTCATAAGCTACATTTTTATACAACTGTCTTCGAGATTCATGGGTTCTGGGTTGTAGTTTGATAGTTTCAGGTATCCACCACCAGCTACCCCAATTCTTTAGAACCTAAAAAGGGTTGTCTAAATTGTGCGTAAGAGTGCCCACCAGAGTGACCTCTCGGCTCCTTTTGGAATCTCTCTGCCACTGAAGCTTATTTCATTTCCTTTCACATCCCCCTTTTGGTCAAGAAGATGTTCTCCATCCCATGATGCCAGGTCTACATTCCTCCCTGGGAGTCATATTCCACGTTGCCAGGGAGATTCACTCCCCTGGGTGTCTGATCCCACGTAGTGGGGAGGACAGTGATTTCACCTTTCAAGTTGGCTTAGCCAGAGAGAGAGAGGGCCACATCTGAGCAACAAAGAGGCATTCGGGAGGAGGCTCTTAGGCACAACCATAGGGAGGCCTAGCCTCTCCTTTACAGCAACCGTCTTCCCAAGGGTAAAACCTATGGTAGAGGGCTCAACCCATCAAACCACCAGTCCCCTATATCTGTGGTCATGTTAGCAACCATTGAGGTGGGGTAGGTGAATACCCCTGCATTCTCCACAGGCTCCTCAAGGGGGCACTACATCTTTTTTTCCTTGTTTTTCTTTTTTTTTTTTTAACTTTCCCTTCTTTTTTAAATCAACTGTATGAAAAAAAAGTTAAAAAGAAAACAAACATACAATAAAAGAACATTTCAAAGAGACCATAACAAGGGAGTAAGAAAAAGACAACTAACTTAAGATAACTGCTTAACTTCCAACATGTTCCTACTTTACCCCAAGAAAGTTACCTAATATAGCAACATTTCTGTGAACTTGTTCCTACTATATCCATCAGAAATTAACAGACCATAGTCATTCCTGGGCATCCCCAGAACGTTAAATAGCTTATCTGTTCTTCTTGGATTATTTTTCCCCCTTCCTTAATTGCTCTCTATTGCTAGTTCCCCTACATTCTACATTATAAACCATTTGTTTTACATTTTTCAAAGTTCACATTAGTGGTAGCATATAATATTTCTCTTTTTGTGCCTGGCTTATTTCGCTCAGCATTATGTCTTCAAGGTTCATCCATGTTGTCATATGTTTCACCAGATCGTTCCTTCTTACTGCCGCGTAGTATTCCATCGTGTGTATATACCACATTTTATTTATCCACTCATCTGTTGAAGGACATTTGGGTTGTTTCCATCTCTTGGCAATTGTGAATAATGCTGCTGTGAACATTGGCGTGCAGATATCTGTTCGTGTCACTGCTTTCTGATCTTCCGGGTATATACCAAGAAGTGCAATCGCTGGATCGAATGGTAACTCTATACCTAGTTTTCTAAGGAACTGCCAGACTGACTTCCAGAGTGGCTGAACCATTATACAGTCCCACCAACAATGAATAAGTGTTCCAATTTCTCCACATCCCCTCCAGGATTTGTAGTTTCCTGTTTGTTTAATGGCAGCCATTCTAATCGGTGTTAGATGGTATCTCATTGTGGTCTTAATTTGCATCTCTCTAATAGCTAGTGAAGCTGAACATTTTTTCATGTGTTTCTTGGCCATTTGTATTTCCTCTTCAGAGAACTGTCTTTTCATATCTTTTGCCCATTTTATAATTGGGCTGTCTGTACTATTGTCATTGAGTTGTAGGATTTCTTTATATATGCAAGATATCAGTCTTTTGTCAGATACATGGTTTCCAAAAATTTTTTCCCATTGAGTTGGCTGCCTCTTTACCTTTTTGAGAAATTCCTTTGAGGTGCAGAAACTTCTAAGCTTGAGGAGTTCCCATTTATCTATTTTTTCTTTTCTTCCTTGTGCTTTGGGTGTAAAGTCTAGGAAGTGGCCGCCTAATACAAGGTCTTGAAGATGTTTTCCTACATTATCTGCTAGGATTTTTATGGTACTTTCTTTTATATTGAGATCTTTGGTCCATTTTGAGTTAATTTTTGTGTAGGGGGTGAGGTAGGGGTCCTCTTTCATTCTTTTGGATATGGATATCCAACTCTCCCAGCCCCATTTGTTGAAAAGACCATTATGACTCAGTTCAGTGACTTTGGGGGCCTTATCAAAGATCAGTCGGCCATAGATCTGAGGGTCTATCTCTGAATTCTCAATTCGATTCCATTGATCTATATGTCTATCTTTGTGCCAGTACCATGCTGTTTTGGCAACTGTGGCTTTATAATAAGCTTCAAAGTCAGGGAGTGTAAGTCCTCCCACTTCGTTTTTCTTTTTTAGAGTGTCTTTAGCAATTCGAAGCATCTTCCCTTTCCAAATAAATTTGATAACTAGCTTTTCCAAGTCTGCAAAGTAGGTTGTTGGAATTTTGATTGGGATTGCATTGAATCTGTAGATGAGTTTGGGTAGAATTGACATCTTAATGACATTTAGCCTTCCTATCCATGAACATGGAATATTTTTCCATCTTTTAAGGTCCCCTTCTATTTCTTTTAGTAGAGTTATGTAGTTTTCTTTGTATAGGTCTTTTACATCTTTGGTTAAGTTTATTCCTAGGTACTTGATTTTTTTAGTTGCTATTGAAAATGGTATCTTTTTCTTGAGTGTCTCTTCAGTTTGTTCATTTCTAGCATATAGAAACATGACTGACTTACGTGCATTAATCTTGTATCCCGCTACTTTGCTAAATTTGTTTGTTAGCTCTAGTAGCTGTATCGTCGATTTCTCAGGGTTTTCTAGATATAAGATCATATCATCTGCAAACAATGACAGTTTTACTTCTTCTTTTCCAATTTGGATGCCTTTTATTTCTTTGTCTTGCCGGATTGCCCTGGCTAGCACTTCCAGCACAATGTTGAATAACCGTGGTGACAGCGGGCATCCTTGTCTTGTTCCTGATCTTAGAGGGAAGGCTTTCAGTCTCTCACCATTGAGTACTGTGCTGGCTGTGGGTTTTTCATATATGCTCTTTATCATGTTGAGGAAGTTTCCTTCAATTCCTACCTTTTGAAGTGTTTTTATCAAAAATGGATGTTGGATTTTGTCAAATGCTTTTTCAGCATCTATTGAGATGATCAATTGATTTTTCCCTTTTGATTTGTTAATGTGTTGTAATACATTGATTGATTTTCTTATGTTGAACCATCCTTGCATGCCTGGAATGAACCCCACTTGGTCATGGTGTATGATTTTTTTAATGTGTCTTTGGATTCGATTTGCAGGTATTTTGTTGAGGATTTTTGCATCTATATTCATTAGGGAGATTGGCCGGTAGTTTTCCTTTTTTGTAGCATCTTTGCCTGGTTTGGGTATTAGATTGATGTTAGCTTCATAAAATGAGTTAGGTAGTGTTCCATTTTCTTCAATGTTTTGAAAGAGTTTGAGTAAGATTGGTGTCAGTTCTTTCTGGAAAGTTTGGTAGAATTCCCCTGTGAAGCCATCTGGCCCTGGGCATTTATTTGTGGGAAGATTTTTGATGACTGATTGGATCTCTTTGCTTGTGATGGGTTGGTTGAGGTCTTCTATTTCTTCTCTGGTCAGTCTAGGTTGTTCATATGTTTCCAGGAAATTGTCCATTTCCTCTACATTATCCAGTTTGTTGCCATACAGTTGTTCATAGTATCCTCTTATAATTTTTTTAATTTCTTCAGGATCTGCAGTTATGTCACCTTTTTCATTCATTATTTTGTTTATATGGGTCTTCTCTCTTTTTGATTTTGTCAGTCTAGCTAGGGGCTTGTCAATCTTGTTGATCTTCTCAAAGAACCAACTTTTGGTGATATTTATCCTTTCTATTGTTTTTTTGTTCTCTATGTCATTTATTTCTGCTTTAATCCTTGTTATTTCTTTTCTTGTACTTGGTTTAAGATTGGTTTGCTGTTCATTTTCTAGCTTCTTCAGTTGATCCATTAGTTCTTTGATTTTGGCTCTTTCTTCCTTTTTAATATATGCGTTTAGTGCTATAAATTTCCCCCTCAGCACTGCTTTTGCTGCATTCCATAGGTTTTGGTATGTTGTGTTCTCATTTTCATTTGTCTGTATATATTTAGCAATTTCTCTTGCTATTTCTTCGTTAACCCACTGATTATTTAGGAGTGTGTTGTTTAACCTCCAGGTATTTGTGAATTTTCTAAGTCTCTGATGGTTATTGACTTCTAATTGTATTCCATTGTGGTCAGAGAATGTGCTTTGAATAATTTCAATCTTTTTAAATTTATTGAGGCTTGTTTTATGTCCCAGCATATGATCTATTCTGGAGAAAGTTCCATGAGCACTAGAAAAGTATGTGTATCCTGGTGATTTGGGGTGTAATGTCCTGTATATGTCTGTTAAATCTAATTCATTTATCAGATTGTTTAGGTTTTCAGTTTCCTTATTGGTCTTCTGTCTGGTTGATCTGTCTATAGGAGAGAGTGATGTGTTGAAGTCTCCCACAGTTATTGTGGAAACATCAATTGCGTCCTTTAGTTTTGCCAGTGTTTCTCTCATGTATTTTGTGGCACCTTGATTGGGTGCATAGACATTTATGATTGTTATTTCTTCTTGTTGAATTGCCCCTTTTATTAGTATGTAGTGGCCTTCTTTGTCTCTCAAAACATCCCTGCATTTAAAGTCTATTTTATCTGAGATTAATATTGCTACACCTGCTTTCTTTGGGCTGTAGCTTACATGAAATATTTTTTTCCATCCTTTCACTTTCAGTTTCTTTGTGTCCCTGTGTCTAAGATGAGTCTCTTGTATGCAACATATTGATGGTTCATTTTTTTTGAACCATTCTGCGAATCTATATCTTTTAATTGGGGAGTTTAATCCATTTACATTCAACGTTATAACCGTGAAGGCATTTCTTGAATCAGCCATCTTATCCTTTGGTTTATGTTTGTCATATTTTTCCCCTCTGTCTATTAATATCCTTTATTGTACCCATACTGAATCTCTTTAGTACTGAACCTTTCTCCAAGTCTCTGTCCTTTCTTTGTTTCTCTGTCTGCAGGGCTCCCTTTAGTATCTCCAGTAGGGCAGGTCTCTTGTTAGCAAATTCTCTCAGCATTTGTTTGTCTGTGAAAGATTTAAGCTCTCCCTCAAATTTGAAGGAGAGCGTTGCTGGATAAAGTATTCTTGGCTGGAAATTCCTCTCACTCAGAATTTTAAATATATCGTGCCACTGCCTTCTCGCCTCCATGGTGGCTGCTGAGTAGTCACTACTTAGTCTTATGCTGTTTCCTTTGTATGCGGTGAATTGCTTTTCTCTTGCTGCTTTCAGAACTTGCTCCTTCTCTTCTGTGTTTGACTGTGTGATCAGAATATGTCTCGGAATGGGTTTATTTGGATTTATTCTATTTGGAGTTCGCTGAGCATTTATGATTTGTGTATTTATGTTGTTTAGAAGATTTGGGAAGTTTTCCCCAACAATTTCTTTGAATACTCTTCCTAGACCTTTACCCTTTTCTTCCCCTTCTGGAACACCAATGAGTCTTATATTCGGACGTTTCATATTATCTATCATATCCCTGAGGTCCGTTTCGATTTTTTCAATTTTTTTCCCCATTCTTTCTTTTATGCTTTCGTTTTCCATTCTGTCATCTTCCAGGTCACTGATTCGTTGTTCAACTTCCTGTAGTCTTGTACTATGAGTGTCCAGAATCTTTTTAATTTGGTCAACAGTTTCTTTAATTTCCATAAGATCATCCATTTTTTTATTTGGTCTTGCAGTGTCTTCTTTATGCTCTTCTAGGGTCTTCTTGATCTCCTTTGTATCCCGTACTATGGTCTCATTGTTCATCTTTAGTTCTTTGAGTAGCTGCTCTAGGTGCTGTGTCTCTTCTGATCTTTTGATTTGGGTGCTTGAGCTTGGGTTATCCATATCGTCTGGTTTTTTCATATGCTTTAGAATTTTCTGTTGTTTTTGGCCTCTTGGCATTTGCTGAACTTGATAGGGTTCTTTTAGGATTTGTAGACCAATTGAAGTCCTTATCTCTAATTTATCAGATCTACAGCTTCGTGGAGTACACTTTCTCTAACTAACCTGCAGGTGGCGTCCACGAGCCACCTGTTCTCCACAAGCCAGTTCTCCCCTGCTTAGCCTTTTTGGTGAGTGGGGGAGTGAGTCTTGTGGGGTCCAATTGGTGTACCAAGCTTGCGTGTGTAGTTGGTGTTGCCTGCCGTGTATATGGGGCATGTTTCTGGGCAGTCAGGGAGGGGGGGTGGCTCTAACAATCAAATCTCCCTGGTGATCCTAGAGTTTTAAAGCTGCTGCAATAGTCTAATCCTTCAGTTCAGTCCTGCCACTGTTTGTCTCTGCCACTGACCCACAAGTCCTTGGTATTGGCGTATGGCTCCTGAGACTTGCAAGTGGGCCCCTCTTCCAGGGTGTGCACCCCGGGTCCTCTGTTGAGAGATGACTGTGCTATGTCACACGTGAGTGCCGTCCCCCCAGGGCAGTTCTGGGCTGCTGGGCTGTGTAGGGAGGCTCCTAGTCTGCTGAAATGATGGCTGAATGGGGCTTTGTTAATTCACACTGCTCCACCTTCCCAACTCTGGGACAATCAGCTGAGGTTGCAGGGAAGGCTAATGTCCACACCCAGTTTTGTGGTGTGTGCCTGTTATTTGAAGCACTTCTGTCCCACTGGGTTGTCTGGGGCAGGTCTGGGCTATGGGGCTGGCGACGGGCAGGAGTGTTTCCTGTCCACCAGGGTGATGGCTGTGAGCGGACACCCCCCTTTTCTTGGGAAGTTGTGGTGTTTAGTGAATTTTCTCAGCCACTGGATTATTGCATTTTGTCTCAGAGCTCTCTTAGTTCTGCTCTTGTCTTGACTTGCCCAAATTGCAAGTCTTTGAAGCTTTCTGTATTGGGCTTCTTAGAGTAGTTTTTTAGAAAAAGAAAAAAGGATTAAAAAAAAGGGCCCTCCTCAGAGATCTAATGGGTTATCGAAATGCTAAGAAACAAAGCAATTAGGGCCATTAAGGAAAGGTCCACAGGGCAGAGAGGTCAGCTTTTCTTCGGGATTTGCATATGAGCCTGAGGGCCTGAGCTCTTCCCTTCCCCTTTCTATGTTCACCAGAACTCCAAAAATCCTCCACTTTTATTTTGGAGTTTTTCATGTTGTTTTTTTCTATGCCTGTCTCCTCTCTGCTGGGCTGGCTGCTCTCAGATTCTCTGGTGTCTGGTCACAGGCTATCTATGCTTGGAGTTTGGATCAGTAGAATGAGTTTCTGATAAGGGCTGCCACTGCAGTTCTCCCTTCTCCTTCCCGGAGCTGACAGCCCCTCCTCCCACGGGACTGAGCCTGGCAGGGAGGGGTGCGGGTCCCCAGGCCACAAAAACTTACAGATTTCGCTGATCTCAGCAGTTCCACGCTTTCATGAGTGTTGTATGAAGTATGCCCAAAGTCAGATTGCTCTGTGGTGTCCAGTCCACGCAGTTCCTGGCTTTCTACCTACTTTCCTGGAGGAGTAACTAAAACATACAGCTCACCAGTCTGCCATCTTGCCCCGCCTCTCATTTACTTTTTGATCCCATTTTTCTACTCATTTATCCATATGCTGGGTAAAGGGAGTGTGAGCTATAAGGTTTTCAGAATCACACAGTCGCACCACGTAAGCTATGTATTTATACGATTGCCTTCAAGAATCAAGGATACTGTACTGCAGTTCAGGAGTTTCAGGTATTTCCTTCTAGCTATTCTAATAAACTAAAAACTAAAAAGGGATGTCTATATAATACAGAAGAGTTATATCCAGAATGACTTCTTAACTCCCATTTGAAATTTTCTGGAGTAAAAGGGGGAAGAGAATTGCTCTTCTAGAGTCTTCTTGATGTCCTTTATGTCTTTAGCCAACCCATTGACGTTTTGGAGATTTGTATGTACTTCTTTGATTAAGTGCTCTAGATTTTGTGTCTTCTCTGGTTTTTCATTTTGGTCATATGGCTTGTCCATATCTACTTGATTTTTGATTTTCCTGTTGTATTCATGGCATTTGCTTGTCTTGATAAGGTTATTTTGAGATATGCAGGAGTTATTTCAGCATTTATATATAATTTGGCCGAGCTTCAGCTTGCTGGAGTGCACTTTCCCTGTCCACCCTGCATATGCGCTCTTGAGCCACGTCTTACTCTCAATCCTGCTTTCCCCGTTCTTCATGTATGCACTGTATGGGGTCCAAACCAGGTGGAAATCCAGTCAGCATACCAGTTGTCCACGTGCACTAGGGACTGCCAGCCCTGGGGTTGGGGTTGGGCCCTGGGCAGCCTGGCAGTGAGTCTCGTAATTCCTGGGCCTCCAAGTGGTTTATTCTTGAGCTGTGTGGCTACGTGTCTCACCCACTAGCTCAAATGCGCTCTGGACTCTGTCTGCTGTGCACCCACAAGCCTCTTAGGTTGGGGAAGGTCTCCTAAGCTTCCATGTGGCGCCCTCGCCTCTCCCCACCTCTTGTCCATGCACACTGCAGGCTTCCGTGGAGGCAGAGTAAATGCTGTCACCACAAGTCCATTGAATCTCAAGTTCCCTCACAGGAGCTCCCAGCCACGGGGTTGTGAAGGGTTATATCACCAGCCAATTGTTGAAATGGGTGCACAGGGCATGGAACGCTCCCCTCACCCCCACCCCACCCTGCTTGGCATCCAGCTGCAGCCACTAGACACCAGTGGCAGTTTTGATCAAACACACCTAGTCCTTTCAGGCGCAGTCTCTCCATCTCTCCATCGAAGTCCCCACTATGAGTTGTAGAGTTCCCTCTCTAAACCCTTGAATTCTGTTCTGGGCTCCCTCTGCCCCTTCTCTAGTCCTTTTCACAGAGGAGAAGTTTTCTCTGCGTCTCCTATTCTGCCATCTTCTTTGAGGCCCCCTCAGGTATGCTGCTTATTTTTCTTAATGTAAGACTTACACTAGTGATATCTCAGAAAACAAGCTTCAGTTGGTGATAAACATCATCAGTTATTTGGCGTTGCATCTTATTTGGGGAAAATGTTGCTAACCCCAAATCTTGATGTCAAAACATTAAATGGACTTTAAGGTGTACTCCTGTTCTTGTAGATTTTATTTTATTTCTTTCCTTTATTTCTTCTTCTTCTTCTTTTTTTTTTTTTTTTAATGTACAGGTGACCATCCAAGGCAAGATAGCATGGATTTCAGTAATGAATGGAGTGACCCCTCTAACTGTCGATGTGGAGACAGACTGAAGCCCCTAGAGCGGAGAGCTGCACGTCAGCACCAGAGATGTCTAGCACATTCTTTGGTTGGGACTCCCAATTATATTGCACCTGAAGTATTACTACGAACAGGTGAAGTGGTTTGTTTCATAAATAATACTGATGTGCCTTTCGACCAGCTGAAACATATACGAAGTTTTCAGGTTTATGATAAAAGTATTAATTTTACTGTACAAATTGGTGATTTAATGTTAAGTTGGATATTCTTCATCTTGTATGTTTTTTTTGAAGTGCTCATGAATGAATGTAATTTTGGTATCTTATTTCAGGTTATACACAGTTATGTGACTGGTGGAGTGTTGGTGTGATTCTTTTTGAAATGTTGGTTGGACAACCTCCTTTCTTGGCACAAACACCATTAGAGACACAAATGAAGGTAATGTACAGAATCTTTTTAGTAATAACCCATTCATTTGGAGATGTGTCTTTTGATCATCTCAGTCCTCAAGAATACAACTTAAGTTATAACAAGAGCCATGAACATGTTCATAACTTTTGACCCCAGTTAGTAATATGGCCTCTTGAAACTTATTTCAAGGAATATTATCAAAAGGAGAAAAATATCTGCATTGTATAAAGTATGGATATTTATAGCACTAGTGAAAACTTGTAACTAACGTAGCTATACAGTGGTGAAAATTAGGATGCCTATAAAGACAAAGTAATATGCAGTCATTAAAAAATCTTAACTATGTGGAAGAAATAGGCATATGTGGAAAATACTAAGGGGAAAAACAAAAGTCAAATCACCAGATTTTACGTGCACTTGACATTAAACTACATTAAAACTAATTGTATTATTAAAGACTAGATGTGAATAAACAGAAATTAACAACCGCATTAAGGTGAGAATTTAGGGAATATTTACATTTTTTCTTAAATTTTCTATTATGTTCCAAAGTTGATTCAGTAATAAAAGTGATTAATAATACAGTCCTAGTCCAGTTATGACTGAGCATGGCAAAAATTTTTCTCTGCTGCTAGAAGAATTGTCACAAAGTCGCTAACCATAGACTTTTTATTCATTAGATTTACTTAGCATCTTAATGTGGGGTTAAAGAATGAACTTCTAAGGGTCTGTGAACCCAGTAAAATTCCATCCAAGAATTCTAATCTCCATTATCCCACTATCACCATAATCTTATATCCTTCCTTACTCACAATCATCATTCCCTTAGAGATCTTTAGTCCGTTTTGAAAATGTGTTCCAATTTACTCCTTATCTATCAGCCACTGCAACTTCCTTTTTTCCTTCCTTGCACATTATAGTCCCAGACTACTTAACAAATACCTGTATTGTCACTTCAAAATACCTTGCTTAAATGAGAAGCTCCTCACAATTTTGACCGTAAATTTTCTCTATTAAAACCCTTATCCTTGGATTAGTGTCCAAATTTGTTCTCTGTTCTTTTGTTCTGCTATCCCTTCTACCTGGAATATCCTTCATCTTTCTTTCCCTTCCTTCACAATTCTTCTTTCTGATTCATGGTTAACTCCTGATCATTCTTTTTTTTTTTTTTTTTTTTTTTTTAAATTCAATTTTATTGAGATATATTCACATACCATACAATCATCCAAACTGTACAATCAACTGTTCACAGTACCATCACATAACTATGCATTCATCACCCCAATCCATTCCTCAAACACTTTCCTTGTACCAGAAAAAGTAAAAATAAGAATAAAAAATAAAAGTAAAAAAGAACACCCAAATCATCCCCTCCATCCCACCCTATTCTTCATTTAGTTTTTGTCCCCCATTTCCACTCAGCCATCCATACACTGAACAAAGGGAGTGATCCACAAGGCTCTCACAACCACACTGTCATCCCCCGCAAGCTACATTGCCATACAATTGTCTTCAAGAATCAAGGCTACTGGGCCGCAGTTTGATAGTTTCAGATATTGACTTCAAACCACTCCAATGCATTAAAACCTAACAAAGGTTACCTATATAGTGTGTAAGAATGTCCACCAGAGTGACCTCTCAGCTCCACCCGGAATCTCTCAGCCACTGAAACTCCACTTCATTTCATCTCGCATCTCCCCCCTGGTCGAGATGTTCCCAATCCCATGATGCCGGGTCCAGATTCACACCCGGGAGCCATATCCTGCATTGCCAGGGAGATTCACACCCCTTCCTGATCATTCTTAATCATTCTTTGAATGTTTCCTGAGATACCATCTCTTCTGTCATACTCTCCCCAAAGCTGTGACTACTTCTGTCATTGAATTTAATATATTGTATTGGAAAACTGCCTTTATTATTTCTTATAGTGCAGGTCTGCTGATCATGCATTCTCTCAGGTTTGTCTTAGGTTTGTTTGTTTGAAAATGTCTTTATTTCACCATCATTTAAAAATATATACATAAGTAAGTATATATGTGTATATGTGTGTGTGCATGTGTATAGAGAGAGAAGGAGAGAGAGTGTATGTGTGCGTGCAGCATTGGACACTAATTCTCCTTAAAATGGGGATGTCCGTATTGTCACTCATGTTCTGGAAGTCTTAAGCAGTGCAGTACAGCAAGGAAAATTATTAAGTCTCATACAGATTAGAAAGGAAGAAATAAAAACTGCCTCTAGTCACAGATGACTTGATTTTTTATGTAGGAAATTCCAGAGAATCTATGTAAAAACTCATAGAACTAATAAGTGAGTTAGCAAGGTTGCAGGATACAAGGCTATCACTCAAAAATCAATCATATTTCTATATTAAAGCAATGAACAACTAGAAACTGAAATTTTAAAACAATACCATTTAAAATGCCCACCCCCCACCATGAAGTATTTAGGTATAAATCTGACAGAACAAGAATAAGATCTTTATGTTGAAAGCTGCAAAATACTGACAAAAGATGAAAGAAAGAAGATATAAGTAAATGGAGAGACATATACCATGTTCATGGATTTGAAGACTTAAAGCTTGTCAGTTCTCTCTCAATTAATCTATATATTTAACTCATTTCCAATCAGAATCAGCAGGATTTTTTGTAGATATAGATATCCTGATTCTAAAATTTGTATGCATAGAAAAAGGAACTAAAATAATAATAACAATTTTTAAAAAGAAAAACAAAGTTGGAGGACTCACACTAGTTGATTTTAAGACTTACTGTGAGTCTACAATAATCTAAACTGTGATACTGGCAAAAAGATAAACACATAAATCAATGATGCAGAATAGAGTCCAGAAATAGATCCACAGAAATATGGGTATTTGATGTTTGACAAAGGTACAAACGGAGAGATGATAGTTTTTTCAACAAATTTCTTGGAAAAATTGGTCAATCATATCCAAAAAATGAGCCTCGATCTAAACCTCACACCTTACACAAAGATTAACTAAAAATGATTATAGATATAAATGTAAAACGTAAAGCTATAATACTCTTAGGAGAAAATCTTTGTGACCTGTAACGAGTTCTTAGAAATGACACCAAAAGCAAGATACATAAAAGTAGTAGTTATCGTAACATCTTTACCACTAATTTTAATATCTGGGTTCAACATCTCTGCTCACTTAGGAAGAGCTCATCTCTCTCTAAAATAATCTATTGATTTATTGATTTTATAGCTCTCTGATAGCTTTTGAAATACATGATTTTATCATTTATCCAGTTTTAGTATTTTTTGCAGTAGAAACAATGGGCTATTGTGACCTTTTGCTTCCTAACTGGAAGTAGAATTATTTCAACAAAACATGTTGAAAATATCTCTTTACGTTCTTCCATCCCTCCACTAAACTGTAAGCTCCTTAAGTGTAGAGAGGCTATTTCAAGTTCATTTTTGCATACACAGAGCTTAATACCCAGTAAATGTTAATTAAATAATATTTTACAGAAATTTTGATTAGAAATAAGCTAAAATTTTAGCCATTCAGTTTGGTGAAACATATCAAATGCTTTAAATTTCTGCATGCTCTTTGGTATAATTCCATGTAAAAATTTCTAAAATAGTAATTGCAGATATATGCAAATATTTAACTGTAAAAATTTTTGTTGTGGCATTGTATTTATATAATTAGAATTTGTAAACAATGTAAAAGTGTAGAACAGAAAGAGATTGTTTAAATAAATTTTTTGTCCATATGGTCAAATGTTCATCAGCTTTTAAAATTGATTTTTATATTAAAATTTATTTCCATGGATCGGTGATCAATATGTATTATTGATTTTTTTCCAGTATTTTTTTTTACTTTATTTTTTTAATTTAATAAATTTTATTTTGAAATAAATTTAGTCTTACAGGAACAGTTGCAAAAACAGTACAAACCCCATACATAGAACTTCATCATACTCCGAACCCCCTCCCCCGATACCCCAAACCACCACCTTTAACATCCTGTCACACCACCATTTCTTTCTTTCCCTCCTTCTCTCCCTCCCTCCCTTCCTCCCTATCTATCATCCATCATCTATTGCTCTGTCCTCTGAACATATGAGAGCAAGCTGCACATATGTTGGAAAAAACAATATAATTCACATATACCTTTCTCATGGACAAGAGCATTCTTTTATGCAATCTCATTAAGTGCAGCTAAGAAGTTCAAGAAATTCAACACTGATATAAAGCTTACATTCTGTATTTCCTGTTTTTTTTTTTTCTTGTATCCCATCTGTGTCCCTTTGAGCCTCCTCTCCTCATCCTCAGATCCCATCCGGGATCATCCTTGGCATTTATTGTCATCTATTTAGACTTTTTTTTTTTTTCCCCAACTGTGGAAACATATATATAGCCTAAATCTTCCCATTCCACCCCCTCCCTAGCATTCCATTAGTGGGATTAATCACATTTAGAATGTTGCAATGCTATCACCTTCCCACCATGCATTTCTAGAAGTTTCCCTTCACCCCAAACAGAAACCCTACACTCATTTCTTAACTCCCCATTGCCCCTTCCCCCACTTCTCATAACCCCTACTCACTTTTCATCTCTATGGTTATATTCTCTGATACTTTCTTTGTGTTTACCGTGGGGCTTAAATTTAACATCCTAAGTCTATGACAATCTTGTTTTCTTTGATACCAACTTAACTTCAATAGGACAAATAAAGTATGTCCCTGTACTCCTCCATTTCCCCACCTTTAGGTAGTTCTTGTTAAAAGTTACATATTTTACATTGAGTCCAAAATCACTGATTTATCATTATACTTTATGTATTTTAGATCCTGTAGGAAGTAAATAGTAGAGTTACAAATCAAAAATTGTAGAATTGGTATTTATGTTTACCATGTGATCTTTACTGGAAATCTTTATTTCTTCATGTGGTTTCAGTCCATTGTTTAGTGTCCCTTCCTTTCACCCTGCACAATTCTCTTTAGCATTTCTTACAGAACTGATCTACTGGTGGTGAAGTCCCTCAGCTTTTGATTATCCGGGAATGTTTTCATCTTCCCCTCATTTTTAACCTCCAAGTGTTTGTGAATTTTCTAAGTCTCTGATTGATGGTTAGTGACTTCTGTTTGTATTCCTTTGTGATCAGAGAATGTGCTTTAAACAAATTCTTTTTTTTTTTTTTTTTATTGAGACTTGTTTTATGTCCCAGCCTATGGTCTATTCTGGAGAAAGTTCTGTGATCACTAGAGAAGAATGTGTATCCTGGTGATTTGGGATGTAATGTTCTATATATGTCTGTTAAATTTCTCTCTCTCTCTCTCTCCTTTCTTTGTTTCTCTGTTGGTAGGGCTCCTTTATTATCTGAAGTAGGGCAGGTCTTTTATTGGCAAAATCTCTCAGCATTTGTTTGTCTGTGAAAAATTGAAGGAGAGTTTTGCTGGATATAGTATTCTTGGTTGGAAATTTTTCTCTCTCAGAATTTTAAATATGTCATGCCACTGCCTTCTTGACTCCATGGTGGCCGCTGAGTAGTCACTACTTAGTTTTATGTTGTTTCCTTTGTATGTGGTGAATTGCTTTTCTCTTGCTGCTTTCAGAACTTGCTCCTTCTCTTCAGTATTTGACAGTCTGATCAGAATATGTCTTGGAGTAGGTTTATTTGGATTTACTCTGTTTGAAGTTCGCTGGGCATTTATGCTTTGTGTATTTATATTGTGTAGAAGGTTTGGAAAGTTTTCCCCAACAATTTCTTTGAATACTCTTCCTAGACCTTTGCTCTTCTCTTCCCCTTCTGGGACACCAATGAGTCTTAATTTGGACGTTTTATTTTATCTATCATATCCCTGAGATCCATTTCTATTTTTTCAGTTTTTTTCTCCATTCTTTCTTTTGTTCTTTCATTTTCTGTTCTGTGGTCCTCAAGGAGGCTGAGTTGTTCAGCGTCCTCTAATCTTGTATTATGAGTATCCAGAGTCTTTTTAATTTGGCCTGCAGTTTCTTTAATTTCCATAAGATCTTCTATTTTTTTATTTACTCTTGCAATATCTTCTTTATGGTCTTCTAGGGTCTTCTTTATGTCTTTTATCTCCTGCGCCATGGTTTTCTTCATGTCCTTTATATCCTGTGCCATGCTCTCATTGCCTGTCTGTAGTTCTTTGATTATTTGAGCCAAGTACTGTGTGTCTTCTCATCTTTTGATTTGGGTGTTTGGGTTTGGGTTATCCATATCGTCTGGTTTTTGAATATGTTTTAAAATTTTCTGTTGTTTTGGGGCTCTTGGCATTTGCTTTACTTGATAGTATTCTTTTAGGATATGAAGGATTATTCAAACCCCAATCCCTAATTTGTCAGATCTACAGCTTGGTGGCGTACCCTTTCTCTAACTAAGAAGCAGATGGTATCCACGAGTCATCTATTCTCCTCAAGTCAGTTCTCCCTGACTTTGTCTTTGTGGCGTGTGGGGGTCTGGTTCTTGTGGGGTCCAATTGGTGCACCGGGTTTGGGTGTGTTGTTAGTGCTGTCCACCCTGAATGTGCAGCGTGTGTCTGAGTGGTTAGGGAGGCAGGGCAGCTTTAATAATCAAACCTCCCAGGTGTTCCCAGAGATTTAAGGCTGTTGCAAGAGTCTAAACCTTCATTTCAGTCTTGCCACAGATTGTCTCTGCTGCTGACCTACAAGTGCTTGGTATTGGCATAGGGTCCCTGGGATTTCTGAGTGGGTCCCTCTTCCCAGCCATGCCCTTCCAGGGCCTCTGCTGGGGGAAGGCTGTGCTACGTCACAAGTGCGCGCCGTCCCTCAAGGGAAGCCCTGGGGCACTGGGCCATGTAGGGGCATTCTCAGCCTGCTGTAAAGATGGCTGAATGGGGCATGTTAACCTTCCCCCTTTTTGCACCACTCCGCATTCCCAGCTCCGGGACAACCAGCTGTGGGCGCTCGAAAGGCCACTGTCCACGCCCGATATTGTGGCATGTGTGCGATGTTGCGGGAAATACTTCCCGTCACACTGGGTCCCTAGATGTGGCTCTGGTACGTGGCTCTGGCGCCGGGCAGAGCATTCCCAGCCCACCGGACGATGGCTGCAAGGGGGATGGTTTTTTTCTCCTTTTTGGCTCACCTCTGCCCTCCTTGCTCCGAGACAATTAGCAGTGGGTCCACGAAAGGCTATCTTCCACACCAGATGAGGCGTTCGCACAGCCCGTTCCCACTACGCTTCATTGTGTGGTTCTCGCTGCTATATCTGCAGCCACTTTTGGGTCTTTTTTAAAAAAGAACCAGTCTGCCTCCAAATGCCAACCCACGGTTTCCCCACACCACAGCATGGCTGCCGGACATTCAGCGTGTTCACTTACTCATTTCAGAACGCATACTCCCAGTTTCACCAAGTGCACGGTCCCTGTGGATTTAGCAGAGCTTGTCCAGCTGGTGCATCGCTGGAACTGGTGTTCTGGGTCACTTTCTGACTTTTATCTAGTATTTTTCATGGAGTTGTTTTTTTGCCCTGTCACTCCTAGCCACCATCTTAGGTTCTCTATTGTTATATTTTAAAGCATATTTTCAAATATATTCTGTTACTGGTGGAAGCATCTCTTTTTTCTAACCTGGCATAAGGCTTTAAGATGGATAGATATTATAAATGGGAGTATATTTTTCTTCCATCTACAGCAGCTGATAAGCATCTATGAATAAGGAGGAGTGAGGTTCATTTATTTAACAAATATTTATTAATACTTGTGTCAGGTTTAAGATGTTTTATCTAAGTTAAATAGCAATGCTTTCTTTCATTTAACTGAGTTTACTTGTACCCAAAACACTTTTCACATTGTAGTCAGATTGTTATGTCACCCATACCCCCACTCCCACCCCCGTCTCCAAGAGTTCATTCAGAAGGGGAAACTACATCGTCTGGCTTCTCTTAGCCTTCCTTTTTTCCTTACTCATTCCAGTTTATTTAAAACAGGAACAAAACTAATTAAGCATCTAATATGTGCCAGGCAATTTACCAAACACTGGAAAATGTAAAACAAATAAACCATGGTCCCTAGCCTCATGGAACTTTATTCTCCAGTAGGATGCATACATAAATTGAAGGTACTGTAATAGAAATAGATACACAATGCAGAGGATGCCCAGTGCAAGCCGTCAGATTCTACAGAAGTAGAAAGGATGAATTAGGGAGATCAAACTTACAGTGAGTCTTGAAATATGAGAGAAGAGGTAGGAGAAAAAGTTATCCAGATATGATATGTTGAATAAGATGTGGAAGGTTAAATACTGTGGCACTTCATTAAAAAATAAAACCACAAATAATCCAGTAAGGTTTTTTTTTCCTATAAAATTTGGATGTGTTTTTGTTACTGAGGTCTTCCCTACTAACTTTTAAAATCTTCTTTAAAGGTTATCAACTGGCAAACATCTCTTCACATTCCACCACAAGCCAAACTTAGTCCTGAAGCCTCTGACCTTATTATTAAACTTTGCCGTGGACCAGAAGATCGCTTAGGCAAGAATGGTGCTGATGAAATAAAAGCTCATCCGTTTTTTAAAACAATTGATTTCTCCAGTGACCTGAGACAGCAATCTGCTTCATACATTCCTAAGATTACACACCCAACGGATACATCAAATTTTGATCCGGTTGATCCTGATAAGTTGTGGAGTGATGACAGTGAGGAGGAAAATGTAAATGACACTCTCAATGGATGGTATAAAAATGGAAAGCATCCAGAACATGCTTTTTATGAATTTACCTTTCGGAGGTTTTTTGATGACAATGGCTATCCGTACAATTATCCCAAGCCTATTGAATATGAGTACATTAATTCACAAGGCTCAGAGCAACAGTCAGATGAAGATGACCAACACACAGGCTTGGAGATAAAAAATCGCGATCTTGTGTATGTTTAACACACTAGAGAATGATTGAACCATAGTTTGGTAATGAGGATTTGCAAATAGGCCTCAAATGCAGGGTGTTTGGAGGCTCTGAGAGTAAAATTATCCAAATGTAACAGAGCTATGTATGTGCTCTGTGTATGCTATTTTATTTTCCTAAATTATGGGAAATTCTTTTTAAATATTAATTTATTCAAGCCTTTCTAATCATTAATTTAGAAAAAATTGTTATAAGAAAGTAAATTATGAACTGGACATTATAATCAGTTTTTGGTACTTAAAGTACTTAAAAAATATTGCTTTGTTTAAAAGAAGTCTGGTATGTATTTGTATATATGCTAAATAATTTTAAAAGAAGAGTTTGAAATTTTTTTGAAAGACAGTTTTAGTTTTACCTTGCTTTAACCAAATACGAACTATACCCCATATTTACAGAGCTTTTTTTTTTTTTATTTTGTCTTTAACCTTGTTTTGTGTACAAAATAAGGTAGAGAAATTAAGCCATCATGTTGGTGAGTGTTCCTGGGCTAATGATAATCTGTATAAGTCACATACTGAAACTGGGAGATACAGGGTTGAAATAATATTAATATGTTCATCAGGAGGAAAAATAGTGCAGTTTATCGTTATTCTCTCTGTGTAATATTTCATCTTATAGCATTTAATTCTTAAGAATTATTGGCTTTAAAAGAAGCCAAAGCACTACCAATTTTCTTTCCATATTGGCTCTTTTTTAAATGCTGCTTACAGTTTTAAAAGGGAACAGAGTTGCTATACAACAAAATTTTAGAGTGCTTAAAGCCAAGATCTTTCATATTTTTATTTTGAAATTCAAAAAATGTTTTTCCACTTCCCCAAGCAGAGAAATTATTTTCAGTTTCATAGGAAAGTTTGATTAGAAATTATTTGTTGGTACTCTCTAGAAAAGTACTTTTTCTCTAGTGACTAGTTTTGTTGATGTCATCAGTAATGTTACAGCTTTCCTCTTTCAGAACAGTGCTATATATGCAGACTGTGATTGGCAAAGGAAAATCTGGTGATTTGGCAATATTTTAGCCAATGGCAGGAAATTGGTAAAACACATTAATCATTAATTCTTAGTTGAGATAGCCATTAGTAATTAAGAAACGTTACATAGTGGTCTTAGAAAATTCAAATCCTCCTAAATTTATATAAGATTAAATAATATGATTTTCAACATGCCTACTATATATAATGCTTAAGTTCTAAGGAAGACTTGTAGTTTTATACCAAAATACATTTAGCTTATCTTTTAGGAACAGGAAAGGGCTCTATTCTGATTTTAGTAAAATTTGTATTGTTATTTCCTTTCCTTAAGCTCCACTGATATAGAAGTGTTTTATCAAAATGTATTATTTGCAGATAAGAGGCATACTTCTAATGCTTCTCAAAGTCTTAGCTTTCTTCATATAAAAGCTAATGGAGGCTATATATAAGTAAATTTAAAGGCAATGCTGTTGCAGTCAAATTGGAGGGAGGGCAAAGGTACATTTATTTAGCTTACCTTTCCCACCTTTCTCAAGGTGACACCTCAGATCCCAGCTTCAAAACCACTGCCATGTAATGGTGAGTCTTCTGGAGTCACTAGTCCTTTTGAGAATTTGATGAAAGCTGTGGACTCTCTACCCAGAAAAATGCACATAAACACATATACATAAAATTGCTTGCAGTTTCAGGGGATTCTGAACACATTGAAACCTGTCACAAACTCTAGGTTATGGACATCTGTCCAAGGAAATTAATTAAACTAAGGACTTTGATATTAATTTGTTGATTAGTCCTCAAATTAGCACATTTTTATATAAATATTGACAATTTGTGATGTGAAAAGATCTGTGTAGCATGTGATAAGATGTCCCTATGATTGCCTCTCTCTTGCTGGTTCAACATTGAGATGTTTTAAACACCGTTTTAGGGCACTGAGATATTTGGCTTTTTATTGAAGTATTATTTCTGAAGGGCTTTTAATCAGAATTGTAAGAAAATGCACTATAATGACATGGCAGTTTTCACTTCATAGAACATTTAATTGGCCCCATAAAGTCCTATGCAAAACAAACTAGTTCAGGAATTTTCAGTTTCTCACAGTTTTAAGATATTTCTCTTGATCTTTGAGCTTTTTCAATCTGACATTTAAATTTCCATTTAGTTGTTTTACTTCTGGACTCTGGTGCAATACAGTACAAAACCAACTGTTACATTTGCATTATAGGAAAACTAAGGTGCTGTTACTTACTCCCCACTCCTCCCACAGAATCTGTATTGCCTTTACTTAACAAATGTATAGGACACTAGAAATTTTGTATTATTTTCAAAATCCTCTGACACTATAAGCTTTGCGTGTTTATCTGAAGCAGTGTACAAGCCTTTTGTATCTGCAGTTTTTGTAGTTTGGTTTTCTTATTAGCTATCTTATTCCCAAACTATATCTAGCTCTCCCAGTATAAAATCTGGTGCTTCCTCATCAAACAGATGAGAGCAACAACATAAAAAATCTAGATACTCTGAACTGAAATAAGGTTATACATGTTTTCAAAATAATTTTCCCACTTATTAAAAAATGCTGTCTTTCTTATGGGTAACCCTTTTTATGCATATCAATAGTATTTATAAAATGTATTCTATAGTTATGTAATTGTAGATGCTGTTGTATACTGTCCAGTGACATCCTAAGGCAGGACCTATTACTGTATCTTTCCTACCTTCTTACTTATAATAGAAACTATAGAATGTATGACTAAGAAGTCACCTGAGATTGACTTTTTTTAAAAAGTTATTACCTTCTGCTGTTGCAATGTGCAAAACTGTGAGTGGAAATGTTTTATTCTGACTTAATAATATGTTAGAAATTAGAGAATGCATTGGGAGGATTTTTAGACATTGCTGCTGCTGTTACCCAAGGTACCTTAGAAGTTTTCCTTTAGTAAACAAATACAAACAGCTCTTTTGTATTTAAGTGAGACATTTAGCCTATTTGCTTTAAATTGAAGCAGAACGTAATTTGGGTCAACATATTGGTATATTTGTCAAGCGCCTTAATATATCCCCTTGTGGAAGGCACTATACCAGTTTATTTTATATTGTATTATGTATATAAATATTTTGTATTAAAATTGAATCAATGACAACACTACATTTTTATAAAATAATGCTTTGTTAGGAAAAGGAATTACATCTTTGCAATATAACTAAGTTGTTTTGCATACTTTTGAATGTAATAGATATCAATAATCACCTGTGTTTTTAGTGAATCTATTTGTATTTTCCCAATCATTTTCTCTAGTGTAACATTTGGTGGGATAATAAAAAAGCAAAATTCCAATCTCTCAATTATGTGGAAGGCTGACTTTTTTTTCTTAACCTTTTTACTTTGAAATAATTTCCAAACTTAACAGGATAGTTGCAAAAATAATGCAAAACCCATACAGAGAACTCCAACATACATCCCCAATACCCAGATCCAGCAATTTTAACCTATTACCACGTTTGTCATATCATTCTATTATCCATCTAACCATCTATCAAATCATCCATCTATCAATAAATGGATCAATTGATCAATCTATTTTCTAAATATTTGAGAGCAGGTTGTATTCATCATGCTCCTTCAACACATAATACGTCCATGTACATTTTCCTAAGCAAGGATAGTCACTTACATAAGCACATGTGCCAGTTTGGATATATTATGTCCCCCAGAAAAGCCATATTCTTTAATGCAATCTTGGGGGGGCAGACTGATTCGTCTGTTGTTTAGGGTGGAACTCTGATTAAATTATTTCCATGGAGGTATGGACCCCACCCATTCAGGGTAGGTCTTGATTAGTTCACTTGAGTGTTTAAGAGAGCTAAGAGCCAACACAGATGCTTGCTGATGCTTGGAGATACTTGAAGATGCAGACAGAAGGACATTTGGAGATGCTAAGCTAAGAGATGCAGCCTAGTATTTGCCCCAGAGAAGCTTTAGAGAGGGCTCCCAGATGCTGAGAGAGACACCGTGGGAGAAAGAAGCAAGGACGCACAGGAGCTGAGAGAGGAGCTGAAAGACACCCAGAGACATCTTGGAGAAAGCAATTTTGAAACAACCCAAGAATGAACGACCTGCCGATGCCAGCCAAATATCTTCCAAGTTGACAGAGGTGTTCTGGACGCCGTCAGACTTTGTCTAGTGAGGGTATCCTCTTGTTGATGCCTGAGTTTGGACACTTTCACAGCCTTAAGACTGTAAATTTGCAACCAAATAAACCCCTCTTATAAAAGCCAATCCATTTCTGGTATTTTGTGAAACAGCAGCATTAGCAAACTGGAACACCACCTTAAGTACAGTTATCAAGTTAACAAAATTGAGCATTGACAGAAAGCTTATAATCTATATTCCAATTTTTCTCAAAGTCCCAATAATGTCCTTTGGAGCCTTTTCTCCTCCATTATTAGATCCTGTTCAGGATCATGTTTTGCCTTTGTCATTATCTCTAGTTGCTTTTTTAAAAATTTTAGATTGTAGAAACATATACAACATAAACTTTCCCATCTCAACCACTCCAAGCATACCATTCAATGGGATCAATCACATTAACAGTGTTGTGCTGCCCTCACCATCATCCATTAGCAGAACTTTCCCAACACCCCAAACAGAAACCATATAGCCATTATGGATTAAATCCCCATTCCCCTTTCCCTTCTGCTCCTGGTACTCTGCACTCTAGTTTCTGTCTTAATTATAAGTTGACATATTCAAGCTGTTTCATATAAGTGGAATAATATAATATCTGTCCCTTTGGGTCTGATTATTGCACTTTAACATGATGTCTTCAAAGTTCATCCATGTCATGGCAGGTATCAGAACTGCATTCCCTTTTAAGGCTGAGTAATATTCCATTATGTGTACATACCACATTCTGCTTATCCATTCATCTACTGATGAACATTTGGGTTGCTTTCACCTTTTGGATGTTGTGAATAATGATGCTTACGAACAACAGTGTACAGATATCTGTCTGAGTCCTTGCTTTTAATTCTTCTCAGTATATACCTTAAGGTGGGATTGCTGCATCATATGCATAACTTTTTGAGGAACTGTCAAAATGTTACCTACAGTGGTTGCATCATTTTACAAACAGCAACAATATATGAGACTTTCTATTTCTCCACATTCTCACTAGCACTTATTTTTAATACATTTTTTGTTGTGAAATTTAATATATATATACATAACAGTGATAACGTTCGAAGTACGATTTAACAAGTAGTTAACAAATTTCAAAGAATATTACGGGTTACAGTTTCACAATTTCAGTTATTTCCTTATGAAATATATATAAAGAAAGGTGATAACTTTCAAAGTACAGTTTAACAAGTAGTTATATAGGTAATTTCAAAGAATATTATGGGTTACAGTTCCACACATTTTTTTTAATGATAGCCATTGTAGTGAGTGTGAGGTACTATCTCATGGTTTTAATTTGCATTTCCCTAATGGCTAATGGTATTGAACATCTTTCCATGTGCTTATTGACCATTTTATATTTTCTTTGGAGAAATGTCTATTTAAATTCTTTGCTCATTTTTTTAGTTGGGTTGTTTGTTTTGTTTGTTGCTGAGTTGTAGGAGTACTTTATATATTGTGAATATTAAACTCTTATCAGATATATGGTTGCCAAATGCTTTCTCCCAATCTGTTGTCATTTCACTTCCTTGATAATGTCTTATGCACTGAAGTTTTTAATTTTGATGAAATTCAGTTTATTTTTTCTTTTGCTGCTTGTCCTTTTGGTGTAAAGTCTAAAAATCCATTACCTGTGACAAGCTCCTAACCATATTTCCCTGTTTTCTTCTAAGAGTTTTGTAATTTAGTTCTTATATTTAGATCATTGATCAGTTTTGAGTTTATTTTTGTATGTCGTGTGAGGTAGGTGTCCCACTTTCATTTTTTACATGTGGATATCCACTTTTCCCAGCTAATGACATTGAGCATCTTTTCACATATTCATTGGCCATTTTTATATCTTCATTGGAGAAATGCCTATTATGTCTTTTGCCCATTTTTTAATTGAGTTGTCTTTTTGTTGTTGAGTTATAGGACTTCTTTATATATTCTGAATATTAAACCCTTATCAGATGTATGGTTTCCAAATATTTTCTCCCATTCTGTACAGTGTCTTTTTACTTTCTTGATAAAATTCTTTGGTGCACAAATATTTTTAATTTTGAAGTCCCATTTATCTGTTTTTTTCTTTTGTTGTTCATGCTTTGGGTATAAAGCCTAAGAAACCATTGTCTAACACAAGGTTCTGAAGATGCTTTCCCACGTTTTCTTCTAGGGTTTGTTTTAATTTCGTAGGCTGCTCAAGCAAATATCATGAAATGGGTCAGGTTAAACAAGGGGAATTTATTAGCTTTTTGAGGCTAGGAAAAAGCCCAAATCAAGGCATCATTGAGGAGATGCTTTCTTCCTGAAGACTGGCATTCTGGAGCTGACTGCTGGTGATCTTTGGTCCTTAGCTTGTTACACGACAAGGCACATGGTGGCCTCTCCTGGCCTCTCTGTTCTTTTCGGGGTTCTGTTGAATTTCAGCTTCTTGCTTACATGGCTTTCTTTCTGACTGTCTGAATTTCACTCTGCTTATAAACGACTTTAGTAATAGGTTTAAGACTCATCTTGATTGGCCTGGGCCACACTTTAACTGAAGTAACTTCAGCATTAATCCACAGGAATGGATTAAATTTAAGAACATGTTTTTCTGGGGTACATACAATTTCAACCACCACAGCTTTTTATAGTTTCAATTCTTACATTTAGGCCTTTGATCCATTTTTAGTTGATTTTTATATATGGTGTGAGGTTGGTGTCCACCTTCATTCTTTTGCATATGGATTTCCAGTTTTCCCAGCACCAGTTGTTAAAGACTATTCTTTCCCAATTGAGTGGACTTGGCACCCTTGTCAAAAATCAGTTGGCCATAGATGCAAATGTTTATTTCTGAACTTTCAATTTGATTCCATTGGTCTATATGTCTGTCCTTGCACCAGTACTATGCTGTTTTCATTACTGTACCTTTGTAATAAGTTTAAAAATCAGGAAGTGGGAATCTTCCGACCAACAAGGGTGGTACACAAATATTATTTCTTCTTCAGGACACACTGTAGAGTTGAATATCCCCATCCCTTTGAAGTTAAGCTTGGTCATATGGCTTCCTCTGGCCAATGAAATGTGGGCAGAATGACTACAAACCATATCCAAGCAGAAGCGATTATCTAATTCTCTGTTTTCTACTACTGTAGGTCCCAGTGCCTGCATCCACTCTCTTGTTGATGTGTAGAATGAATGAGAAAAAAAACCTATTGTTTGAAGTCTTAGTGATTTAGGGGTTGTTACATCAGAGACTTGCCTTCCCTGAGCGGTACAACTAGTGAAGACAAGGAAGTAGTGAATGTAAGTCACTCTGGAGGAGGTTTTTTTGTTTTTGTTTTTGTTTTTTTTTAACTCCAAAAAACAACTATATTGAGATATAATTTACATAAAATAAAATACATTCATTTTCTATGTACTGTGTAGATAAGTTTTAATAAATGTGTATGGCTGTGTAACCCCTACCTTAATCAAGGCATAGAATAAGTACATCATCTCAAAACATTTCCTCATGCCTCTTTGCATTCCATCTCCACCACCCACCCGCAACCTCTTCAGTTCAACCCCAGGCACAAGCACTCATTTACTCTGTTAACACAGATAAGTTTTGTCTGTTCTAGTATTTCATATAAATGAAATAGAACATGTATTCATTTTGTACCTTTTGAGAAATTTTTAGATTATAACTTGGCATTGTAAATTAGCATACCCCTGCATTCATAAAAATTTGAAGGTTGAATTCAGCCTAATTAGAGTAATTAAGCTGTACCTCTTTGAATCATTTTTTTTAATTACAAAAAGATATACTAGGTATAGTTTCCTGTGCCCTATTACAATAGACTCCATATGCAACATGGTGAAGCTATTATTTTCTACTTAATTGGGAATTTTACAAGACTTTACCTTCCATGAATTATTGTTAATTTTTTTTTTTTTAACACATTGTATCTAGGGCCTAACATGTCTGGCACGTATTATTGGCTCAGTAAATATTTGTGGAATTAGTGGACGCATTTCCCTTGAATTGCTTTTACACAAATCTATAGTAAATTACTGGGACTCTTTAATGTTAGAAATTTAATTACCATGTACTCCTAAAGGGTAAGTGCCCCATTCTTTAAATTGAAGACGGGGGATGGAGTTTGAAGCTGAAGACAGCCAGCAGCACTGCCGACTACGTGATATCTGTAAATCACATCGGTTTGTTGTCAAACGGTGACATAAGGACAGCCAAGAAAGAAAATGAAAATTCTAAAACAGGCTGTGTGACGGTCTATGTTGGCCCCCTTGTGGCCCCTCTCTGTGACAAGGGCTCTAGCCGAGTCCTGAGAACTGGCTTTAAACCTCTCGTTCGATCTGGACACGCTCCTAACTTCTGCGCTGAAAATCAAATGGGAGGCAACCTGAGCAAACACTTCGAAAAAGATACGAGGTATCGAAGTGCTACCGGCTCAGTGACTCCAGTCCACTACCTCCGCCTCAAGGTGGCCATGAGAAATTGCGCAGGCGCGCCCCGCTGCCTCGCCCTTGTCTGCCCCGCCCAGCCCCCCGCCTTCCGGTCTCGCGCAGCCTGCCCCTGCGCAAGCGCATGTTCCTCCCTTCCCCGCCTTCGCCTTTGGTGGGCGCGCTTACGTCGTTTGGCGCTTGCGCTCCCAGCGCGTCACCTCGCGTGCGTCGGAGTCACCGCGGCACCTCTCGGAACCGGAAGTGACCGTGCTGCATTCGCCGTCAGGTTTTCGACCAGCCGCAGCAACGCTGGGGGGTGGCGGTAGTTGGAGTGGGCAGTGCCAGTTCCAGAGCGGGCGGGGGGGCCAGTTGCCCTCCTTTGTCGGCGGGAGCCCGCTTGGGCCTGCTCCTGCGGCGGGCGGTAGGCGGTGTCGCTCCGAGCCGCCTTAGGTAAGTGCAGGGTCTCCGTACGGTCCTGAGGGCGGGTGGGGTACTGAGGTGGGGACCGCTGCGCATCCTGTTGCGAACCGCCGTACCTGCTCCGAGGCGCGCGGGTCCTTGCTTTTGTCACCGACATGTATAACTCAAGTGAGGCTCCTACCTGAGGAATCTCGTCCATCCAGGGGCTTTCGGGGTCTCCTGCAGCTCCCACCTGTAGGCTTGTATTTTTAGAGGAGTCTCCGGCGGAGAGAACCTGTCTTTATTTCCTCTGTCTTTATTCAGCTTCCTTTTCTGTATTTTGTTAGGTCGGTGCAATATTGTTGAGGATGTTGTTTCTCATTTAGTTCATTCTAGAGCCGGTCGTCCTCTGGGAGTCTGATGGCTTTTTGTTTACAGTTGGTACCTTTTGGAAAACTTTTACATTTGTTTCATTTTGTATATTCTATGGTGACGAAGTAAGGAATAAACGTAGATCTTTAAGTGCCTTTTAATGGGTAATTTCAAGCTCTGTTCAATCAAAAATAGTTCCCCCATTTAACTGCGAAGTGCCACTTTCATATGTTATTGACTAATGTCCAGCAGCACCATGATACACCCTTCTTCTTGAAAAACTATTTTGTTTTCCTCCTTGAAATTAGACCCTTAGTTACTTTGAAAACATTCTTAGTCTTAGAATGTGTGCAGTAGATCTTTTCCACACAGTCACAATGATAGAACTCCATGGTGTCAAGGAAGTTTTTCGTAATGCTCATAGTGTACTAAATGTATCAATACGCAGTCCTATTTCTTTTTCACATGGAGTGGTTTTTGTAATCAGTGAGTCCCTACGTAAAGAAATAGCGAGAGAACTCTCTCTTGTATTAATATTAATATCTTGTGGCACATACCATGCTTTAAAAAAAAAAAAGGCAGTGCTGATCTACTTTCCAATATTCCTAGATTATAAAAAGCTATGTTAAACTTCTTTACGTCTTTGGTTATTCAAGAATTTTTTACGTTTTACAGATTCAGTGCTAAGGCATACTAGGTAGGATAACACGGGAGTCTGCATTTTTTTTTCCTGTTCTGACAAATACTGAAGATTAGAGAATTTTGAATTGCTTTTTACAACAATGTGTGTGTGTGTATGTTCAAAATTTTGTTTTGTTTTAGTTCCTCAGCTGTTTGAAAAAGATAGCCTATTAAGTCAAAATGGTCAAAGTTGGTAAGATGCTAAATGGGTTTTGCGTGTGCCGTTTATTGATATGGCTTGAATATAGCTTTTAAATTACATTTTAATTTCTACACTCACTGATTGTTTATTTTTGTTTTGTTCAGGGTAAACTGAAAATTATCCAGTTGTCTTTTTGCAGGAAAGTTTATCAAATACATACATAGTAGACTTTATATGTAATTTTGTTTTCTGATAGGCTTCCTTTTGATGCTTTTTTTATAGTGATACTTTCTCATGCTTGAGTAATTTATCATGTGATTATAAATGTAAGAAAAATGTATGACTTGCTATAATTGGTCGTGGGCGACTCATTTACTGTTCTTATTCATAGTCATCAATGACTGACTTTAAATTAGCCTATGGTTGCTTTTGTATCCCAGAGATGAGCATTCTGAAAATCGCTTACTGGCAAATTGCCATTTTTAAAGTTACACATTTGGTTTACTGACGTGCCTTCGAGAAGATGCAGGATTGAGTTTCATGATATGTTTTTGTTTTAGGAAACAGATTTAAATATTTTTAAAACATTTTCAAGCTTCCAACATTGATGTTATCTTTTTAGCCTGTTTAATGTTCTATGCTTTTTTTTTTTTTTGTCTTCAGTGCAATTTCTTGCAACTCAGTAGGTACTCCTTAAATATTTCTTGAGTGAATGATCTGTGTACATTATGGTAAAAACTGCAGTATAAGTGGAACCTAGCCTCAGTTTCCTTAGAAAATTAAGTGTATAAAGTATCCTTTTCAGAGGTGGGATGGGGGAGGACCTTCTGTTTGTTGTTTTGAGAGAGAATATGAATCTTAGAACTTGTGTAGTTTGATGTGTTGGCTGTTGTTTTTCAGTCTCTTTCATCACTTCTTTTTCCTAATCATAGAGAAGAAAAAAACATTTTAAGTCTTTTTGGAGATCCACACGGCATCAGATATCACATTTGTTAGAAATTTGCTGTAAAGTTGAGTTTTTAGTACTTAATTATACAAATTTGACTTTGTTACTTTAATTGAAATTTTGTGATCCATCTTTTGTAGTTTAAATAAATGAATATAGTCATTAGCTAAATCAGAAATCCTCAAGCCATATAAGCAAAAGAGTGGTTCTTATTGAATATGGTAAAGAAAAGCTTGCTATACAAGGAAGTGGGCATAGCCTGGGGTTATTTTTCTCTCTAATAATTTGTGTAACCAAGAGTCTGAATTTTTGAACAAAATCATTTTTTATAAGTGTTCTATTAATATTGAACCAATAGCTAATGTTTACAATTCATGGTGGTTAAGATTTGATTTCTCAACCTTCAGATATATTCATTTCTTCATATTGTGCTAGTTAGGCCTGTTTCTGTCCTGTGGTGTAATTTTACCAATGATAAGGACATATTCTTGCTCATAGGAGAATTGCATAAATTACAGTGTTGCCATTCATTTGAGAAGGATATCTTGTGGTAGAGGCTACTGAAGGAGTTGGAAAAATTATTTTTGGCTAATGTTTGGCAAACTAAGGATGCTTTGCAATTATTTTCAGGAAACACATTGCTACTTTCATAATCAGGAATTTTTCAAGTCACTTGATAATATGGCCTTGGATCAACTTTACATGTATATTTGTTAGAAAATGTCAATTCATTGTCTCCTAAGGAATTTTATCCAGTGAGAAAGGGAAGTTCGTAACAAAACCTTTGAAGAAGGCTTGAAGTGACTTTGGGACTATAGATCTGTGGCCCTCAAAACAAACAAAAAACCATCTGTATGTAACAATTTAATTACAGTTTTCATGGGGTTTTCTGTTTGTTTGTTTTTAATTTTTTGTGGGGGTGGGAAGGGAAGAAAGATATGGAAAGGGTCTATTAAGTGAAGAGGGAGAAAGGAAAAAGACATGAGAGGCCTGATAGCCAAGCCCATCCAGATCAGCATCTGGCCCCAGTTCTATGCTTGGAACACAGTTACTGAGACTGGCTGTCAGTGTAGGGCATGGGCTTCAGAGCAGAAGTAATTATGCAGAAGCCAAGCCATAATACAGCTTTCTTGGGGATGAGTTGAGGATTAAGGAATGTGAGAATGCTGAGTCAGGATAGAATCTTAGTAGTTAAGACAAAAACCAAAAAGAATTATTTACTCACAAATTCATTGAGTGTCTGTTGTATGCCAAGCATGATTCTAGGTGCTGGGCTACAACCGTGAATAAAAGAGATACATGGTCCATGACCATGAAGCTTTTATTCTAGTGGAATATTATCAGTGGCCATGACTCTACGGAGGCACTATTTAGGCTATGGGCATTTTTCCTTTTTGCTTTGGACCTCAGATGCCAGGCTTTAGTTATCATAGACCTCAATTAATATTATTGCTACGTAGAAAATTAGCCCAAAATTTCATAGCTTAAACAACAAATATTTATTATCTCATAGTTCGTTTGGGTCAGGAATCTGGGCAAGACTTAGCTTGGTGCCTCTGACTCATGGTCTCCCACAAGGCTATAAGCAAGGGCTGCAGTCATTGCAAGGCTCAATTTGAGGTGGATCTGCTTCTAAGCTCACTCACATGGTTGTTGGCAGGATTCAGTTCTTCATGGGCTCCTGGAGTGAAGGCCTGTGTTTCTCAGTGGTTGCTGGCCTGGGGCCTCTCTCAGTTCTGTGCCATGTGAGCCTTTATGCAGAACAGCTTGCAGTGTGGTAACTGGTTTCCCTTAGGTGATGCCAGCCAGAGGGGGTAAGCACAGATTGATCTTGGAAATGACATTTCATTATATTGTTAGAAGCCCACATTCAAACAGTTGGGGCCCATTGAGAGCCATCTTAGAAGCTCATTGTCATTATCTATGGATATAGGCCCTTCTCCTGTTTTTTTGTCCCGCTACCCTCCCACCCCCCAATCTGCTTTCTTCATTCACTTTCCCCCATAGACACTCTAATATATATAATGTATGTTCTTGAGTATATATGTATCCTTTAAAAAAAGGAGTGTGTTATATAGCATGTTCATTTTTAATTTATAAAATGATACTGTGATGTAGATCTTGTTCTGTGTCTAAAACATTTTTTACATCCAATCCTTTATTTTGATGATCTATCCATTTTACTATTTGTAAATTAGTTATTGCTTCCATCTGCTACATGTATTCAAATATTCCACATTTTCTTATTTATTCCCCTAGCAGGGAATAGCTAGATTGCCTCCAACCCCTCGATTTTTCTAATAGTTTTGTCATTAACATCCAAATGTAAGTTCCTTTGTGGATCTATCTGAGATTTTCTCTGAAATATTTACAGAAGAATAGGATTGCTGAATCAAAGAACATATGCATACATAATTTTCCTAAGTCCTGACATTGCACTCTAACATGGCTCTCCCAGTTTGTGCCCCAAATTGTATGTGAGGGCTTTCTTTTCTGCCCAGAACTTGACAATACTTAGTATTATTGAGATTGCTAATTTTTTTTTTTTTTTTTGAAATCTGGTAAATGTAAAAAAGACATCTTACTATTTTGATTTTGATTAATAAATTACCAGTGCCTGTACTTGTTAGCCATTTGGGTTTTCCTTTCTCTGCGAATTGCACTTTATGCTCTTGACTATTTTTGTGTAAAAGTCCTTTTGTTCATTAATGTAAGGAATTAAAAGGATGGGTTTTCTGATATTAATCCATCCTTGCATACTTGAAATAAACCCTTCTTGATCTTGGGGTGTGTGTGTGTGTGTGTTTCTCTTTGTGTGTGTTTGTGTGTTTTGATGCATCGTTCAGTTTGTTTAGCTCATATTTTATCTAGGATTTCCATGTCTATGTTCATAGGTAAAATGGGCCTATAGGTTTTTTTCCCTTGTATTCTTATTCAGATTTGAAATTGAGGTGACCCCAGCCTCATAAAAAAGAGTTAAGTGCTTCTCCCTTGTTTCTAAATAAGCTTTTTTTTAAAATAATAACATATTTTTATTGCCCGTTATGTATCAGATACTCTCTCGCTTTTTCCTGACATACCCTGTCTCCTTTAATCCAAACATACAGAAAATGTGTAAATGCGCCGGATCACCTTTCCTGTGATTGAAATTATTCTCTATTTAGAAGTTAGGTAAAACTTATCTATAAAAACTTAGCCTGGGGCTCTTTAAAGTGGGAGATCATTTTCTTTAATCTCCCGTCTGTCTAACTGTTTCCTCTTTTTCATTTTGTATTTTGTTTATGTCCTTTTTTCCCCTTTGTTTAATCGGTCTTGCTAGAGATTTTTTTTTTTCTTTTTGTAAAAGCCAGATATTGAGTCTATAAATCTTTTTTGGGGGGGAGGGGGTGCTGTTGTTTGTTTAGATTTCTGCTCTTTATTTTTTTCCTTAGTACAATTTGGTTTATTTTGTGAGTCTTTGTCTTGAGTTAATGGCTTGGTTTAGTTATGTTCACTCTTTCTTAAGGTGGTGAGGTATGGTGAGTCCAGTGTATGCAACCACTCCCTCTCATTTTGATAATGTCTCCTGTCCCAATCCTGCTGTTCTGGGATCCTCAGCCTGAGTAACGCTCTTTTCTAAGAACTGTCTTTCTCAGTTGCAATCGTGTAGCCTAAGGTGAGCAGAAGCATAGAAGAGACCATGCGGTATTGACATGTGGTATGAGCTCTACTTTCTGTTATTGACCTTTGTTTGTTTACTTTAAAAAAGTTTTATTGTAATAGCATTTACAGAACAAATTTTCCCATTTTAACCATTTTAAGTGTACAATTCAGTGGTATTAATTATATTCATAATATTGTGCCACTGTCATCACCATCTGTTATCAAAACTTTCATATTTTTTATTGTAGAATATAACATATACATAAATGTAATTTAACAAGTGGTTAGGAGCAAATTTCAAAGAATGTTATAGGTTATAATTCCACAATTTCAGTTATGAAATATAACATATATACAAGGTAGTATCTTTCAAAATATAATTTAATAAATAGTTATATAGGAAATTTCCAAAGCTGTTGTGAGTGACAGTACCATAGTTTCAGTTATTTCCTAATTGTGAAATATAACCTATATACAAAAAGGTATAGCTTTCAAATTACAATTTAACAAGTAGTTATAGAACAAATTTCAAAGGATGCTATGGGTTACAGTTCCACCATTTCAGTTCTTTCCTTCTAACTATTCTAATACCTTAGCAACTAAGAAAAAGAAAATTTTATAAAGATTCAGAATTCATAATCCTTTGTTAAATTCCCTCTTGTCTGTTGCTACCCCTTCCTCTAGTTTAGTCACTTTCCTCATCTTCAGAGATGCCCAGGCAGTGACCATCCTAAGCTTTTCATGTTGAAAAGGGGTGTCAGCTTTATGGGACTTAGCTGGCATAGGAGTCTCTGAAGGATTTAATTTCTGAAGAATAAACTTAGTGAGTGAAACCTTTATAGATTCTCAGATAGGGATCTGGGTATTCTTTAAGGTTTTCGGGACTGCTGTTGACTTGGGCTTATCATATTGTGGTCATTTGGCATATCTAGGTGAGGTTTGCATAGGAGGAACTTCCGGGACAGTCTCTAGACTCTATTTGAATTCTCTTATCCTATAAAACCTTATTTTGTTGGCTTTCTCTTCCCTCTTTTGGTCAAAAAGGCATTCTCAGTCCCTTGGTGCCAGAATCAGGCTTATTCCTGGAATCCACATCCCATGTCACCAGGAAGGCTCATTCATCTTGGGAGTCCTGTCTCTCATTGGGGGAGGGTGATGCATTTATTTGCAGAGTTAGGCTTAGAGAGAGAAAATCCTCATTTGAGCAACAAAAGAGATTCTCTGGAGGTATCTCCTAGGCATAATTACAGATGGGCTTAGGCTCCTCTTTATAGCTGTAAGTTTCACCAGAGCAAGCCTCAGTATCCAGGGCTTGACTTATAAAGCAGGGGGTTCCTAATTTCACATAGCATATGTTATGTCCACAAAATTCCATCCACATCTCACATTATCATCACTTAGTTGTAAAATCTTCCTCACTCTTCATTTTAAACATTTCTCATGACCCCAAACATCTCGTAGCTCTTGTCAGCTCTTAATTATTTGTCCCTAGTATTTGTGTAATACTAGTATGGTATTTCTATTAATTATAGTCCCTGGTGTACCTTTCTGTTGTCAACTCTCTGTGCTGGTGTCATACCTTAGAAGTATATCATGCAAGCATCCATCTATATTTGTGGTGCTGATCTGTGGGAAACATGCCTTTAAACAGCCCCTTTCTTTCCTATTCGCCTTCAATACAGCTCTGATACTTATAATCCCATAAGCAAATAGTCATCGCCCCTATCCATTTCACAACTTTTTTTAAACACCCCAAATACAAACTCTGTATCTAGTAAACAGTAACTCCCCACCTACCCCTTCCCCTGGTAACCTCAAATCTACTTTCTGTGTCTATGACTTTGCCTGTTCTAAGTGTCTCATATAAGTGAAATCATACAGTATTTGTCCTTTTCTGTCTGGCTTATTTCATTCAAATTAGTTCGATTTATTGAATTAGTTTTCAGGTTTCATCCATGTTGTAGCATGTATGTTGCATCCTGCTGAAACAGTAGCAGGAAACACAAGAAGGAATAGTGGAAGACCACCTACCTGTGACTGCCCCAAACCACCCAACTATGGGGCTGGTTGCAATTCCGAAGAAAAGCACTAAATGCCAGGATGATTGGTCCAAAAGCATTTATTAAGGGAGCTTACGAAGAGTTGCACATACCATGTGATGGACAGTGAGATGGCAAGATCACTTGAGTATGTCCGCGCCTATGGTAACTGCTTCACAGATTATAAATGGTTGAGGAACAAAGGTGGCTAAGTACCAGGGGCTTGTGTGCAAGTATTGGGAAAACATCTGGGTGTGCTTTTTTCTAAAACAAGATGTGCTTGGGGCAGGCTGCACCCAAGGTTATAGCAGTCAAAAGCTCAGTCTGCTTCTAGGGTGTTATGGGAAGAGATGTCTGAGAAGGAGGGCAGAGGTGAGATCAATCCTTGGTCAGGTAGGAGATGCTATATATATCACACCATACACCCCTCTGATCAGCCCTTACTATCTCACATGCTCCCCTCTTTTGCAAAAGTCACTATGCCATGGGTGGGGTGGGAGTATAGCTTATAAAACTTTTTCCTTTTTTAAAGAGCATTTGGGACAGAACCCACACCACCAGTATATAAAGTACATAGAATAAGTGCAATTACCACAACACCTAGAATGTTCATCAACAGTATTTTCCAGAAGATACCCACCCTGCAAACCAAGCCTTTCTTTGGGACCACCATGAGTTATCACTCATTTAATCTCTGTGTTGCAATTGTTCTTGCAAGTGGCCTAAGGACTTATTCACTTTCATTTCTTTATCTGAGATATAGATGCTGTACTCAGTTTTTAATAAGGTGCATGTTCCACTTCGGGCCACAGAGAGTATATCCAGGGCCATGTTGGGCCATGTGGTTTTTTTTTCTTTTTTTTTTTTTTAATCTTCATTTTATTGAGATATATTCACATACCACACAGTCATACAAAACAAATCGTACTTTCGATTGTTCACAGTACCATTACATAGTTGTACATTCATCACCTAAATCAATCCCTGACACCTTCATTAGCACACACACAAAAATAACAAGAATAATAATTAGAGTGAAAAAGAGCAATTGAAGTAAAAAAGAACACTGGGTACCTTTGTCTGTTTGTTTCCTTCCCCTATTTTTCTACTCATCCATCCATAAACTAGACAAAGTGGAGTGTGGTCCTTATGGCTTTCCCAATCCCCCTGTCACCCCTCATAAGCTACACTTTTATACAACTGTCTTCAAGATTCATGGGTTCTGGGTTGTAGTTTGATAGTTTCAGGTATCCACCACCAGCTACCCCAATTCTTTAGAACCTGAAAAGGGTTGTCTAAAGTGTGCGTAAGAGTGCCCACCAGAGTGACCTCTAGGCTCCTTTTGGAATCTCTCTTGCCACTGAAGCTTATTTCATTTCCTTTCACATCCCCCTTTTGGTCAAGAAGATGTTCTCCGTCCCACGATGCCAGGTCTACATTCCTCCGCGGGAGTCATATTCCACGTTGCCAGGGAGATTCACTCCCCTGGGTGTTTGATCCCACGTAGGGTGGAGGGCAGTGATCTTACCTTTCAAGCTGGCTTAGCCAGAGAGAGAGCAGGCCATGTGGTTTTGTAGTACCATCTTACACAAGCCCACGTGGCTACAGTTTCTTGATTTTTTGCAGAGATGCTGTGTTTATTAATGTTTAGGACCGTGGTTACCTACTTTTGGAAGATTTCTGTCTTGAGCATGATGTCAGTATCCCCTCCTTGGGGAATAAAATCAGAGAGAAATAATCCCACCAAGAGAATGCAGACTTTCTTTACCTCCCTTTCTAAATAGGCTCATTTAAGGCTTGGGTTGTGTTTAATATCCTAGAGTGCATCCAAGGGAAGCCAAGAGTACATCTCCCTGTCTTCCCCACAGCCACATGTTTGTGCCTTATAACTGCTGTTTGTCTTTAGGGGAAACCTAGTAGTTATCGGGGTATCAGCCCCAGTTAGTGGTAAACCATTCATTGCTGATGAGGACAGTGGTATGGGAGCATTTCTCAGGAGACATGCAGTCTAGATATCTAGTATTTATTGGTCTGTAGTCTGTTGAGTGGTTTCTTTGTTCCTAACAGAGGTAGGCAGCTTGTGAAAGTTTCCTAATGATAAGAGTTAGCCAAATAAATCCATCCCATAATTTGGCATAGGACCCTGCTGGCAGAGATGGTATCCTTTGGGTCATTATGTGCCTTCCCAGTGGCTTCTCTTTCTGAGGCTTTGCTGGCAAAGGTTAGGTTGTACCCTGGGGTTTTTATCTCCACCCCCACCATGAGTTGGCAGTGTCACCTGTGACATTGGTGGTATCCAAGGTTGACACTTCCTTTGACAGTTTGATTATAACATGGCATGGTGTGGGTCTTTTGGGGTTCCTCACATTTGGAATTCATTGAGCATCTTGAATGGGTATATTCATGTCTTTTAAATTGGAAAAGTTTTCATCCATTATTTCTTTGACGCTCTGCCTCTTTCTTTTCCTTCTTGGATTCCCACGATGCGTATGTGGGTACACTTGATGGTGTGCTGAGGCTCTATTCAGTTTTCTTCATTCACTTTTTCTACTCAAACTAGATGATTTTAATTGGTGGAGTCTTCTGCCAGCTCCAGTCTGCTTTGCCCAGGCAAAGGAGATTAAAGCATTAGATACCATCAATGAAGAGGATCATAGATGGGACATTCCACACAAAGACTTTAAGAATGGTCCTAATTATGCTCAAAGAGTTAAAAGAAAACATGGACAAAGAACTAAAGGAAATCAGAAAAACAACAGATGAGCACAAAGAGAGTATCAACAGGGAGATGGAAATTATGAAAAGGATTCAAACAGAGCTGAAGACCACAGTAACAGAAATTAACAATTCCCTAGAGTGGTTCAAAAGCAAAGCCTCTGTGGTTTGGGATGGGCATGCATTTGGAACTTTAATTCCTTTATCTCATTGAACTTATTTAGGAGAGATGTCTTAATGTCTTTGATTAGTAGTTTCAGTTTCTGGGCCACCTCAGTAATGGTTTCTGTTGTTTTATTTTGCTTCTTTGAATGGGCCATCCTTTTTTGTGTTTGTGACCTTACTGTATTTTTTTTAAATTCAGTTTTATTGAGATATATTCACATACCATATAGTCATCTATGGTGTACAATCAACTGTTCACAGTAGTTATCATATAGTTATGCATCTATCACCCCAATCTATTTTTGAACATTTTCCTTACACCAGAAAGGATCAGAATAAGAATATAAGAAATAAAAGTATATGGTTGTGCCTAAGAGCCTCCTCCCGAATGCCTCTTTGTTGCTCAGATGTGGCCCTCTCTCTCTGGCTAAGCCAACTTGAAAGGTGAAATCACTGCCCTCCCCCCTACGTGGGATCAGACACCCAGGGGAGTGAATCTCCCTGGCAACGTGGAATATGACTCCCGGGGAGGAATGTAGACCCGGCATCGTGGGACGGAGAACATCTTCTTGACCAAAAGGGGGATGTGAAAGGAAATGAAATCAGCTTCGGTGGCAGAGAGATTCCAAAAGGAGCCGAGAGGTCACTCTGGTGGGCACTCTTACGCACACTTTAGACAACCCTTTTTAGGTTCTAAAGAATTGGGGTAGATGGTGGTGGATACCTGAAACTATCAAACTACAACCCAGAACCCATGAATCTCGAAGACAGTTGTATAAAAATGTAGCTTATGAGGGGTGACAATGGGATTGGGAAAGCCATAAGGACCACACTCCACTTTGTCTAGTTTATGGATGGATGAGTAGAAAAATAGGAGAAGGAAACAGACAGACAAAGGTACCCAGTGTTCTTTTTTACTTCAACTGCTCTTTTTCACTCTAATTATTATTCTTGTTATTTTTGTATGTGTGCTAATGAAGGTGTCAGGGATTGATTTAGGTGATGAATGTACAACTATGTAATGGTACTGTAAACAATCGAAAGTACGATTTGTATGACTGCGTGGTATGTGAATATATCTCAATAAAATGAAGATAAAAAAATTATAGAAATGTAGCAAAATGATAGGGTAATTAGGGAAATGCGATTGCGGACTGTACATTTGCCATATTAAGGAATTTTTGTTAAACTTTTGGTATGATAATGGTATTGTGGTTATGGTTTTCAGAATGTTTATCTTTTATGGATATGCACTTTAAGGAAAAATTAAAATATGGCTGAGATTTGCTTCAAATAATCTGGGTGGGGAGGAGGGGAAGGGGCACTGGTGTGTGTATAAAAAATTATGCTGACCACATGTTGACAATCATTAAAGCTGGTGGTGGGCACATGAGGGTTTTAATTCTATTCTCTCTACTAGTGTGTATGTTTACATTTTTTCCAAAATAAAAAAATTATTAAAAAAAAAAAAATAAAAGTAAAAAAGAACACCCAAATCATCCCCCCATCCCACCCTATTTTTCTTTTAGTTTTTGTCCCCATTTTTCTACTCATCCATCCATACATTGGATAAAGGGAGTGTGATCCACAAGGTTTTCACAATCACACCGTCACTCCTTGTAAGCGACATTGTTAAACAGTTGCCTTCAAGAGTCAAGGCCACTGGGTTGGAGTTTGATAGTTTCAGTTATTTACTTCTAGCTATTCCAATACATTAAAACCTATAAAGTGTTATATAGATAGTGCATAAGAATGTCCACCAGCGTAACCTCTTGACTCCATTTGAAATCTCTCAGCCACTGAGACTTTATTTCATTTCATTTCACATCCCTCTTTTGGTCAAGATGTTCTCAATCCCAGGATGCTGGGTCCAGATTCATCCCTGGGAGTCATATCCCGCGTTGCCAGGGAGATTTACGCCCCTAGGAGTCAGATCCCATGTAGGGGGGATGGCAGTGAGGTCACCTGCCGAGGTGGGTTAGTTAGAGAGAGAGGGCCACATCTGAGCAACAAAGAGGCACTCAAGTGGAGACTCTTACCTTATTGTATTTTTGTTGAAATCTGGACATTTGAATGTTGTAATAAAACAATTAAAAAAAACACAAACAAAAACATCTTTCCCAGCCTTTTCAAATTGGCTCTGTGTTGAGGCTCTCCTTCAACACTTATGCAGTGTATACTAAGCCTGTACGTCAGCCCAAGATGAATTCTTAGGGTCTTCTCAGGTTTTTCTGAGCATGCTTCTTGCCCTGGATATGAGTGTGGCTTTCAGAACCCCCTAGTATGCACGAATGCTCCTGGACATTACTAATTTCCCCAAAAATCTCTCCTATAGCTTTCCTGCAGGTGCCTGTGGTTTGTTCAGTGTGTGCCACTGCTCTGTATCAATTCTTTTCTCCAGCAAATTCTGGATTAGCATAACAGACAAGTGCCTTGAGTTCATTTTTCAGGTAGTCACAGATGGATTGCAACAGGCATAAAAACACTAATTTTCACCTTAGGAGTACTCTTCTCTTTCCTTAACTATATACCAGACCTGTCCTGGGAATGCAAACCACTGTTAGTTCCTAAATATGGTGGCCTAGCCAGGAAGGGAGTGGGGCCAATTCTGGTAAAAGTGCCAAGCAGGTTTCCTGTTTTTTTTTTTAGGTTGCCTCTTCTTGATTCAGCATGTGATGGTTAGGTTCATGTGTCAACTTGGCCAGGAGATAGTGCCCAGGTGTCTGGTCAAACAAGCACTGACTTAACCATTGCTGCAAGGACATTTGTGGCTGGTTAATAAACCAGAAGGCTGGTTTATTAAATCATCGGTCAGTTGGTTGCATCTGTGGCTGAATATCAACAAAGAGCAGGTCTTCCGCAATGAGAGCATTCGTTCGGCTGGATTTAATCTAATCAGTTTAAGACTTTTTTTTTTTTGTCTTTTTTTTTTTTTTTGAGGTAAATTCAAAGTTACATGAATAGTTGCAAAAACAATACTTGCCCCATACACAGAATTCCATCGTACCCTGAATCCCCTCCCCCTATAGCTCAATCCACCAACTTCAACATGCTATCACATCACTGTTTCTTTCCCTCCCTCCCTATCTATCATCCATCATATATTTCTCTGTCTTCTGAACGTATAAGAGTTAGCTGCACACATCCTTGAACATACACGATTGCACTTCTCGGTATATACCGGAAGATCGGAAAGCAGTGACACAAACAGATATCTGCATGCCAGTGTTCATAGCAGCATTATTCACAATTGCCAAGAGATGGAAACAACCCAAATGTCCTTCAACAGATGAGTGGATAAATAAAATGTGGTATATACACACGATGGAATGCTACGCGGCAGTAAGAAGGAACGATCTCGTGAAACATATGACAACATGGATGAACCTTGAAGACATAATGCTGAGCGAAATAAGCCAGGCACAAAAAGAGAAATATTATATGCTACCACTAATGTTAACTTTGAAAAATGTAAAACAAATGGTTTATAATGTAGAATGTGGGGGAACTAGCAATAGAGAGCAATTAAGGAAGGGGGAACAATAATCCAAGAAGAACAGATAAGCTATTTAACATTCTGGGGATGCCCAGGAATGACTATGGTCTGTTAATTTCTGATGGATATAGTAGGAACAAGTTCACAGAAATGTTGCTATATTAGGTAACTTTCTTGGGGTAAAGTAGGAACATGTTGGAAGTTAAGCAGTTATCTTAGGTTAGTTGTCTTTTTCTTACTCCCTTCTTATGGTCTCTTTGAAATGTTCTTTTATTGTATGGTTGTTTTTTTTAAATTTTTTTTTGTTTTTCACACAGTTGATTTAAAAAAAAAAAAAAAACAAGGAAAAAAATATGTAGAGTCCCCTTGAGGAGCCTGTGGAGAATGCAGGGGTATTCGCCTACCCCACCTCGATGGTTGCTAACATGACCACAGACATAGGGGACTGGTGGTTTGATGGGTTGAGCCCTCTACCATAGGTTTTACCCTTGGGAAGACGGTTGCTGCAAAGGAGAGGCTAGGCCTCCCTGTAATTGTGCCTAAGAGCCTCCTCCCGAATGCCTCTTTGTTGCTCAGATGTGGCCCTCTCTCTCTAGCTAAGCCAACTTGAAAGGTGAAATCACTGCCCTCCCCCCTACGTGGGATCAGACACCCAGGGGAGTGAATCTCCCTGGCAACGTGGAATATGACTCCCTGGGAGGAATGTAGACCTGGCATCGCGGGATGGAGAACATCTTCTTGACCAAAACGGGGATGTGAAAGGAAATGAAATAAGCTTCAGTGGCAAGAGAGATTCCAGAAGGAGCCTAGAGGTCACTCTGGTGGGCACTCTTACGCACAATTTAGACAACCCTTTTTAGGTTCTAAAGAATTGGGGTAGCTGGTGGTGGATACCTGAAACTATCAAACTACAACCCAGAACCCATGAATCTCGAAGACAATTGTATAAAAATGTAGCTTATGAGGGGTGACAATGGGATTGGAAAGCCATAAGGACCACACTCCACTTTGTCTAGTTTATGGATGGATGAGCAGAAAAATAGGGGAAGGAAACAAACAAACAAACAGACAAAGGTACCCAGTGTTCTTTTTTACTTCAATTGCTCTTTTGCACTTTATTATTATTGTTATTTTTATGTGTGTGCGAATGAAGGTGTCAGGGATTGATTTAGGTGATGAATGTACAACTATGTAATGGTACTGTGAACAATCGAATGTATGATTTGTTTTGTATGACTGCGTGGTGTGTGAATATATCTCAGTAAAATGAAGATAAAAAAAAAAAGGAAAGCATTGTCTTGATGATGCCTAGATTTGGACATTTTCACAGCTTCAAAACTGTAGGCTTATGAGCTAATAAATTTCCGTAGTTAAAGCCAAAAAAAAACAAAAAAACAAAACAATACTAGCCCCATACACAGAATTCCATCATACCCTGAATCCCCTCCTCCTATAGCTCAATCCACCAACTTTAACATGCTGTCACATCACTATTTCTTTCCCTCCCTCCCTCCCTATCATCCATCATATATTTCTCTGTCTTCTGAACGTATAAGAGTTAGCTGCACACATCCTTGAACATACACTATAATTCATGTATGTACTTCCCATGAACAAGAACATTCTTTTATGTAATTCCATTAAGCACAGCTAAGTATAAGAGATTCAACAATCATGCAGTGATTACATTCTATATTTCCTTTTCCTTATGTCTCAACTTGTCCCTTTTTTTTTTTTTTTTCTTTTTTCAATTGTGGAAACATATATACAGCCTAAATCTTCCCATTCCACCCCCTCCCTAGACTTCCATTAGTGGGATTAATCACATTTAGAATGATGTTATGCTCTTTCCCACCATCCATTACTAGAAATTTCCCTTCACCTCAAACAGCAACCCTACACTCCTTTCTTAACTCCCCATTGCCCCTTCTCCCATTTCTCTTAACCCAAACTCTACTTTTCATCTCTATGGTTATATTCTCTGATAATTTCTTTGTGTTTACTGTGGGGCTTAAAATTAACCTCTTAAATCCCTATCAATCTTGTTTTTCTTTGATACCACCTTCCCTTCAATAGGGCACATAAACTATGTTCCTGTACTCCTTCATTCCCCCACCTTTATATAGTTGTCTAAAATTACATATTTTACATTGAGTTCGAAACCACTGATTTGTCCTTAGAGTTTGTGTAATTTATATCATGTAGGAAGTAAATAGTGGAGTTATAGTTCAAAAATTATTGACTTCTATTTGTATTCCATTGTGTTTGGAGAATGTCCTTTGAGTATATTCAATTTCTTTTTTTTTCTTTTTTTTTTTTTTTTATATAATTTCTTGAGGCTTGTTTTATGTCCCAGTTTATGGTCCCTTCTGGAGAAAGATCTGTGATCGCTGGAGAAAAATGAGTGTCCTGGTGATTTGGGATGTAAGGTACTATATATGTCTGTTAAAATTCTCTGTATCTCTTTCTCTTTTCTTTGTCTCTCTGTTGGTAGGGCTTCCTTTAGAATCTGAAGTAGGGCAGGTTTTTTATTGGCAAAGTCTCTCAGCATTTGTTTGTGAAAAATTTAAGCTCTCCCTCAAATTTGAAGGAGAGTTTTGCTGGATAAAGTATTCTTGGTTGGAAATTTTTCTCTCTCAGAATTTTAAATATGTCATGCCACTGCCTAGTTGAAGACTTTTAAGGGAGAAAAGAGAGAACTTGCACTTCTTCAGCCAGCCACTCTTTCCTGGGGAGTTCAATGAAGACCTTCATTGGAGTTGTCAGCTCGCTGCCTGCCCTGCAGAATTTGGACTCGTACATCCTGCCATATGGAATTTGGACTCATGCATCCCCACAGTTGCGTGAGACACTTTTATAAAATCTCATATTTACAGATATCTCCCGTTGGTTCTGTTTCCCTAGAGAACTCTTAGCTAATACAGCTTGAAAATCTGTTCTGGTTTGCTAATGCTGCCGTTATGCAAAATACCAGAAATGAATTGGCTTTTATAAAGGGAGTTTATTTGTTTACAGATTTACAGTTCTGAGGGCATGAAAGTGTCCAAACTAAGGTATCAACAAGAGGATACCTTTACTGAAGAATTGCCGATGGTGTCTGGAACACCTCTGTCAGCTGGGAAGGCACGTGGCTAGTGTCTGCTGTTCCTTTGCTTCCAGGTTGTGTTTCAAAATAGCGTTCTCCAAAATTTCTCTGGGCTTGTCTCTCTCTTAGCTTCTCTGGAACAGACTCTGGGCTAGCATCTGCAAATGTCTCCAAGCATCTGCTTTCAACAGCCATCTCCAAAATGTCTGTCTCAGCTGCTCTGGCTCCTTCTGTCTGTGAGCTCTCTCTTTTTTTTTTTTTTTTTTTTAAATCATCATTTTATTGAGATATATTCACATACCACGCAGTCATACAAAACAAATTGTACTTTCGATTGTTTACAGTACCATTACATAGTTGTACATTCATCACCTAAATCAATCCCTGACACCTTCATTAGCACACACACAAAAATAACAAGAATAATAATTAGAGTGAAAAAGAGCAATTGAAGTAAAAAAGAACACTGGGTACCTTTCTCTGTTTGTTTCCTTCCCCTACTTTTCTACACATCCATCCATAAACTAGACAAAGTGGAGTTTGGTCCTTATGGCTTTCCCAATCCCACTGTCACCCCTCATAAGCTACATTTTTATACAACTGTCTTCAAGATTCATGGGTTCTGGGTTGTAGTTTGATAGTTTCAGGTATCCACCACCAGCTACCCCAATTCTTTAGAACCTAAAAAGGGTTGTCTAAATTGTGCGTAAGAGTGCCCACCAGAGTGACCTCTCGGCTCCTTTTGGAATCTCTCTGCCACTGAAGCTTATTTCATTTCCTTTCACATCCCCCTTTTGGTCAAGAAGATGTTCTCCGTCCCACGATGCCGGGTCTACATTCCTCCCAGGGAGTCATATTCCACGTTGCCAGGGAGATTCACTCCCCTGGGTGTCTGATCCCACGTAGGGGGGAGGGCAGTGATTTCACCTTTCAAGTTGGCTTAGCCAGAGAGAGAGGGCCACATCTGAGCAACAAAGAGGCATTCAGGAGGAGACTCTTAGGCACAAATATAGGGAGGCCTAGCCTCTCCTTTGCAGCAACCGTCTTCCCAAGCGTAAAACTTATGGTAGAGGGCTCAACCCATCAAACCACCAGTCCCCTATGTCTGTGGTCATATTAGCAACCATGGAGGTGGGGTAGGTGAATACCCCTGCATTCTCCACAGGCTCCTCAAGGGGGCACTACATCTTTTTTTTTTCCTTGTTTTTCTTTTTTTTTTTTTTTAACTTTCCCATCTTTGTTAAATCAACTGTATGAAAAAAAAAGTTAAAAAGAAAACAAACATACAATAAAAGAACATTTCAAAGAGACCATAACAAGGGAGTAAGAAAAAGACAACTAACCTAAGATAACTGCTTAACTTCCAACATGTTCCTACTTTACCCCAAGAAAGTTACATAATATAGCAACATTTCTGTGAACTTGTTCCTACTATATCCATCAGAAATTAACAGACCATAGTCATTTCTGGGCATCCCCAGAACGTTAAATAGCTTATCTGTTCTTCTTGGATTATTGCTCCCCCTTCCTTAATTGCTCTCTACTGCTAGTTCCCCTACATTCTACATTATAAACCATTTGTTTTACATTTTTCAAAGTTCACATTAGTGGTAGCATATAATATTTCTCTTTTTGTGCCTGGCTTATTTCGCTCAGCATTATGTCTTCAGGGTTCATCCATGTTGTCATATGTTTCACGAGATCGTTCCTTCTTACTGCCGCGTAGTATTCCATCGTGTGTATATACCACATTTTATTTATCCACTCATCTGTTGAAGGACATTTGGGTTGTTTCCATCTCTTGGCAATTGTGAATAATGCTGCTATGAACATTGGCGTGCAGATATCTGTTCGTGTCACTGCTTTCCGATCTTCCGGGTATATACCGAGAAGTGCAATCGCTGGATCGAATGGTAGCTCTATATCTAGTTTTCTAAGGAACTGCCAGACTGACTTCCAGAGTGGCTGAACCATTATACAGTCCCACCAACAGTGAATAAGACTTCCAGTTTCTCCACATCCGCTCCAGCATTTGTAGTTTCCTGTTTGTTTAATGGCAGCCATTCTAACCGGTGTTAGATGGTATCTCATTGTGGTCTTAATTTGCATCTCTCTAATAGCTAGTGAAGCTGAACATTTTTTCATGTGTTTCTTGGCCATTTGTATTTCCTCTTCAGAGAACTGTCTTTTCATATCTTTTGCCCATTTTATAATTGGGCTGTCTGTACTATTGTCATTGAGTTGTAGGATTTCTTTGTATATGCAAGATATCAGTCTTTTGTCAGATACATGGTTTCCAAAAATTTTTTCCCATTGAGTTGGCTGCCTCTTTACCTTTTTGAGACATTCCTTTGAGGTGCAGAAACTTCTAAGCTTGAGGAGTTCCCATTTATCTATTTTCTCTTTTGTTGCTTGTGCTTTGGGTGTAAAGTCTAGGAAGTGGCCTCCTAATACAAGGTCTTGAAGATGTTTTCCTACATTATCTTCTAGGAGTTTTATGGTACTTTCTTTTATATTGAGATCTTTGGTCCATTTTGAGTTAATTTTTGTGTAGGGGGTGAGGTAGGGGTCCTCTTTCATTCTTTTGGATATGGATATCCAACTCTCCCAGCCCCATTTGTTGAAAAGACCATTATGACTCAGTTCAGTGACTTTGGGGGCCTTATCAAAGATCAGTCGGCCATAGATCTGAGGGTCTATCTCTGAATTCTCAATTCGATTCCATTGATCTATATGTCTATCTTTGTGCCAGTACCATGCTGTTTTGGCAACTGTGGCTTTATAATAAGCTTCAAAGTCAGGGAGTGTAAGTCCTCCCACTTCGTTTTTCTTTTTTAGAGTGTCTTTAGCAATTCGAGGCATCTTCCCTTTCCAAATAAATTTGATAACTAGCTTTTCCAAGTCTGCAAAGTAGGTTGTTGGAATTTTGATTGGGATTGCATTGAATCTGTAGATGAGTTTGGGTAGAATTGACATCTTAATGACATTTAGCCTTCCTATCCATGAACATGGAATATTTTTCCATCTTTTAAGGTCCCCTTCTATTTCTTTTAGTAGAGTTATGTAGTTTTCTTTGTATAGGTCTTTTACATCTTTGGTTAAGTTTATTCCTAGGTACTTGATTTTTTTAGTTGCTATTGAAAATGGTATCTTTTTCTTGAGTGTCTTTTCAGTTTGTTCATTTCTAGCATATAGAAACATTACTGACTTATGTGCATTAATCTTGTATCCCGCTACTTTGCTAAATTTGTTTATTAGCTCTAGTAGGTGTATCGTTGATTTCTCAGGGTCTTCTAGATATAAGATCATATCATCTGCAAACAATGACAGTTTTACTTCTTCTTTTCCAATTTGGATGCCTTTTATTTCTTTGTCTTGCCGGATTGCCCTGGCTAGCACTTCCAGCACAGTGTTGAATAACAGTGGTGACAGCGGGCATCCTTGTCTTGTTCCTGATCTTAGAGGGAAGGCTTTCAGTCTCTCACCATTGAGTACTATGCTGGCTGTGGGTTTTTCATATATGCTCTTTATCATGTTGAGGAAGTTTCCTTCAATTCCTACCTTTTGAAGTGTTTTTATCAAAAAGGGATGTTGGATTTTGTCAAATGCTTTTTCAGCATCTATTGAGATGATCAATTGATTTTTCCCTTTCGAGTTTTTAATGTGTTTAATTGATTGTTTTTCTTATGTTGAACCATCCTTGCATGCCTGGAATGAACCCCACTTGGTCATGGTGTATGATTTTTTTAATGTGTCTTTGGATTCGATTTGCAAGTATTTTGTTGAGGATTTTTGCATCTATATTCATTAGGGAGATTGGCCGGTAGTTTTCCTTTTTTGTAGCATCTTTGCCTGGTTTTGGTATTAGATTGATGTTAGCTTCATAAAATGAGTTAGGTAGTGTTCCATTTTTTTTCAATGTTTTGAAAAAGTTTGAGTAAGATTGGTGTCAGTTCTTTCTGGAAAGTTTGGTAGATTTCCCCTGTGAAGCCATCTGGCCCTGGGCATTTATTTCTGGGAAGATTTTTGATGACTGATTGGATCTCTTTGCTTGTGATGGGTTGGTTGAGGTCTTCTGTTTCTTCTCTGGTCAGTCTAGGTTGTTCATATGTTTCCAGGAAATTGTCCATTTCTTCTACATTATCCAGTTTGTTGCCATACAGTTGTTCATAATATCCTCTTATAATTTTTTTAATTTCTTCAGGATCTGCAGTTATGTCACCTTTTTCATTCATTATTTTGTTTATATGAGTCTTCTCTCTTTTTGATTTTGTCAGTCTAGCTAGGGGCTTGTCAATCTTGTTGATCTTCTCAAAGAACCAACTTTTGGTGATATTTATCCTCTCTATTGTTTTTTTGTTCTCTATGTCATTTATTTCTGCTTTAATCCTTGTTATTTCTTTTCTTGTACTTGGTTTAGGATTGGTTTGCTGTTGATTTTCTAGCTTCTTCAGTTGATCCATTAGTTCTTTGATTTTGGCTCTTTCTTCCTTTTTAATATATGCGTTTAGTGCTATAAATTTCCCCCTCAACACTGCTTTTGCTGCATCCCATAGGTTTTGGTATGTTGTGTTCTCATTTTCATTCGTCTCTATATATTTAGCAATTTCTCTTGCTATTTCTTCTTTAACCCACTGATTGTTTAGGAGTGTGTTGTTTAACCTCCAGGTATTTGTGAATTTTCTAAGTCTCTGATGGTTATTGACTTCTAATTGTATTCCATTGTGGTCAGAGAATGTGCTTTGAATAATTTCAATCTTTTTAAATTTATTGAGGCTTGTTTTATGTCCCAGCATATGATCTATTCTGGAGAAAGTTCCATGAGCACTAGAAAAGTATGTGTATCCTGGTGATTTGGGATGTAATGTCCTGTAGATGTCTGTTAAATCTAATTCATTTATCAGATTGTTTAGGTTTTCAATTCCCTTATTGGTCTTCTGTCTGGTTGATCTATCTGTAGGAGAGAGTGATGTGTTGAAGTCTCCCACAATTATTGTGGAAACATCAATTGCTTCCTTTAGTTTTGCCAGTGTTTCTCTCATGTATTTTGTGGCACCTTGGTTGGGTGCATAGACATTTACGATTGTTATTTCTTCTTGCTGAATTGCCCCTTTTATTAGTATGTAGTGGCCTTCTTTGTCTCTCAAAACATCCCTGCATTTGAAGTCTATTTTATCTGAGATTAATATTGCTACACCTGCTTTCTTTTGGCTGTAGCTTGCATGAAATATTTTTTTCCATCCTTTCACTTTGAGTTTCTTTGTGTCCCTGTGTCTAAGATGAGTCTCTTGTATGCAACATATTGATGGTTCATTTTTTTTGATCCATTCTGCAAATCTATATCTTTTAATTGGGGAGTTTAATCCATTTACATTCAACGTTATAACCGTGAAGGCATTTCTTGAATTGGCCATCTTATCCTTTGGTTTATGTTTGCCATATTTTTCCCTCTCTCTATTAATATCCTTTATTGTAGCCATACCGAATCTCTTTAGTACTGAACCTTTCTCCAAGTCTCTCTGTCCTGTCTTTGTTTCTCTGTCTGTAGGGCTCCCTTTAGTATCTCCAGTAGGGCAGGTCTCTTGTTAGCAAATTCTCTCAGCATTTGTTTGTCTGTGAAAAATTTAAGCTCTCCCTCAAATTTGAAGGAGAGCTTTGCTGGATAAAGTATTCTTGGCTGAAAATTTTTCTCACTCAGAATTTTAAATATATCGTGCCACTGCCTTCTTGCCTCCATGGTGGCTGCTGAGTAGTCACTACTTAGTCTTATGCTGTTTCCTTTGTATGTGGTGAATTGCTTTTCTCTTGCTGCTTTCAGAACTTGCTCCTTCTCTTCTGTGTTTGACAGTGTGATCAGTATATGTCTCGGAGTGGGTTTATTTGGATTTATTCTATTCGGAGTTCGCTGAGCATTTATGATTTGTGTATTTATGTTGTTTAGAAGATTTGGGAAGTTTTTCCCAACAATTTCTTTGAATACTCTTCCTAGACCTTTACCCTTTTCTTCCCCTTCTGGGACACCAATGAGTCTTATATTTGGACGTTTCATATTATCTATCATATCCCTGAGGTCCATTTCGATTTTTTCAATTTTTTTCCCCATTCTTTCTTTTATGCTTTCATTTTCCATTCTGTCATCTTCCAGGTCACTGATTCGTTGTTCAACTTCCTCTAGTCTTGTACTATGAGTGTCCAGAATCTTTTTAATTTGGTCAACAGTTTCTTTAATTTCCATAAGATCATCCATTTTTTTATTTAGTCTTGCAATGTCTTCTTTATGCTCTTCTAGAGTCTTCTTGATTTCCTTCATATCCCGTACTATGGTCTCATTGTTCATCTTTAGTTCTTTGAGTAGCTGCTCTAGGTGCTGTGTCTCTTCTGGTCTTTTGATTTGGGTGCTTGGGCTTGGGTTGTCCATATCGTCTGGTTTTTTCATATGCTTTATAATTTTCTGTTGTTTTTGGTCTCGTGGCATTTGCTGAACTTGATAGGGTTCTTTTAGGGTTTGTAGACCTATTGAAGTCCTTATCTCTAATTTATCAGATCTACAGCTTCGTGGAGTACACTTTCTCTAACTAACCAGCAGGTGGCGTCCACGAGCCACGTGTTCTCCACAAGCCAGTTCTCCCCTGCTTAGCCTTTTTGGTGAGTGGGGGAGTGAGTCTTGTGGGGCCCAATTGGTGTACCAAGCTTGCGTGTGTAGTTGGTGTTGCCTGCCCTGTATGTGGGGCGTGTTTCTGGGCAGTCGGGGAGTGGGGGTGGCCCCAACAATCAAATATCCCTGGTGATCCTAGAGTTTTAAAGCTGCTGCAATAGTCTAATCCTTCAGTTCAGTCCTGCCACTGTTTGTCTCTGCCACTGACCCACAAGTCTTTGGTATTGGCGTATGGCTCCTGAGACTTGCAATTGGGCCCCTCTTCCAGGCCGTGCACCCCGGGTCCTCTGTTGAGGGATGACTGTGCTATGTCACAGGTGAGTGCCGTCCCCTCAGGGCAGTTCTGGGCTGCTGGGCTGTGTAGGGAGGCTCCCAGTCTGCTGAAATGATGGCTGAATGGGGCTTTGTTAATTCACACTGCTCCACCTTCCCAGCTCTGGGACAATCAGCTGAGGTTGCAGGGAAGGCTAATGTCCACGCCCAGTTTTGTGGTGTGTGCCTGTTATTTGAAGCACTTCCGTCACACTGGGTTGTGTGGGGCAGCTCTGGGCTATGGGGCTGGCGATGGGCAGGAGTGTTTCCTGTCCACCAGGATGGTGGCTGTGAGCGGATACCCCCCTTTTCTTGGGAAGTTGTGGTGTTTAGTGAATTTTCTCAGCCACTGGATTATTGCCTTTTGTCTCAGAGCTCTCTTAGTTCTGCTCTTGACTTGACGTGCCCAAATTGCAATTCTTTGAAGCTTTCTGTATTGGGCTTCTTAGAGTAATTGTTTTAGAAAAAGAAAAAAGGATTAAAAAAAAAAAAAGGGCCCTCCTCAGAGATCTAATGGGTTATTGAAATGCTAATAGACAAAGCAACCAGGGCCATTAAGGAAAGGTCCACAAGGCAGAGTGATCAGCTTTTCTTCGGGATTTGCATATGCGCCTCAAGGCCTGAGCTCCGCCCTTCCCCTTTCTGTGTTCACCAGAACTCCAAAAATCCTCTGCTTTTATTTTGGAGTTTTTCGTGTTATTTTTTTTTTTTCTATGCCTGTCTCCTCTCTGCTGGGCTGGCAGCTCTCAGATTCTCTGGTGTCTGGTCTCAGTCTATCTATGGTTGGAGTATGGATTAGTAGAATGAGTTTCCGAGAAGGGCTACGACTGCAGTTCTCCCTTCTCCTTCCCGGAGCTGGCAGCCCCTCCTCCCACGTGACTGAGCCTGGCAGGGAGGGGCGCGGGTCCCCTGGCCGCAAAAACTTACAGATTTCGCTGATCTCAGCAGTTCGACATTTTCATGAGTGTTGTATGAAGTATGCCCAAAGACAGATTGCTCTGTGGTGTCCAGTCCACGCAGTTCCTGGCTTTTTACCTACTTTCCTGGAGGAGTAACTAAAACTTACAGCTCACCAGTCTGCCATCTTGCCCCGCCTCTCCGTGAGCTCTCTTATAAGACTCCAGTGGTTTAATTAAGACCCACCTGAATGGGTCGAGTCTGTATCTCCATGGAGATAATTTAATTAAAGGTCTCACCCATGGTTGATTGAGTCACATCTCCATGGAAACACTCAGTCAAAAGATTAATGCCTACCCTCATAAGATTGCATTAAAGAACCGGCACACAGCATTTGTTTGAGTGCTGCGTTTACTGGACTGTATTCCAGATTCTGAGAAAATTGATTTTGACAGTTTGATGTTTCTGTGGTATGGGATGGGCATGCATTTGGAACTTTCTCCTCTGCCGTCTTGCTGACATCACTCTTACCTCTGTTTTTATCTGTTCTCCACTCTTCTGGCCGAGGTTTGCCCTGTTGTCTCTATCCAGTGCTGGGCTAGCATTGCTGGTTTTCTCCCATGTTGGCATGAGGTAGGGTGGGCAATAATTCCTTAGGATAGGAGAAGTCAGAAAGGGCCCAGATCAAAAACTCTAAACTGTTCTGTTTTCCTCTGGGCTGCAATGACCCCCACCCCCACCTCTATTCCACACATTGGAATTCAGTCCCATCAGTCATTTCATTGGCATTTCAGAATTTTTATGTTAGAGTTTTGGAGTCCATCAGCGTTTCCCAACTGTCAGTGACTCTGCTAGGATGAGTTTCAGAGGGGAACCAGCAGCTCTCTTGGCTTCCTGTCTTGTTCTGTGCTTGAGAACTGGACTTGATACTGAGGTGAAAGATGTTTGGTCTGGAAGATCGTAATACAGATCCTAAAATATAATACATGACATATCCTAATTGGGTAAAAGATGAGCAGTTGTATCTGTAGCTAGTTAGAGAATGAGAACTATCAAAGGCTGGCAGAGAAGAGAAAGCCTGGGATTTTGGGTAGGATTTTGACATCCCTGCTTCTCCACTGGGTGTGATTCCATGTCTATTACGATTCCAGTATTATAGATCTTTAAACTTTGGCTTAGAAAAGTTAAAGAACTTGCTCAAGGTGACAGGATTATAATTCTAACCAAGATTTTTCTGATTTCAAAAGTTGTGCTTTTACATGGGACTGAACTCCCAGGGATGAGCCTGGCCCTGGCATCATGAGATCAACAATGTCTTCTTGACCAAAAGGGGAAAGAGAAGTGAAACAAAATAAAGTTTCAGTGGATAAGAGATTTCAGATAGAGTTGAGAGGTCATTCTGGAGATTACTCTTATGCAAGCTTCAGCCAGATACTGCAAATTGCTATAGTATGCTGTTCCGGTTTGCTAATGCTGTTGGAATGCAAAATACCAGAAATGGGTTGGCTTTTATAAAGGGGGTTTATCTGCTTACAAAGTTACAGTCTTAGGGCCATAAAATGCCCAAGGTAAGTCATCAGCCTTTGGGTACCTTCACTGAAGGGTGGCCAGTGGCATCCGGAAAACCTCTGATAGCTAGGAAGGCATGTGGCTGGCGTCTGCTCTGGAGTTCTGGTTTCAGAATGGCTTTCTCCAAAATGTCAGTTGTCAGCTTCCAACAGCCGTCTTCAAAATGTGTCTCTCAGCTGTAGCACTTCCTTCTGTCTGTGAACGCTTTTATAGGACTCCAGTGATTCAGTTAAGACCCACCCATTCAGGGTGGGATAACACCTCCATGGAAATTATCCAATCAAAGGTCTTACCCACAGCTGATTGAATCACATCTCCATGGAAACACAAAGGATTCCAACCTAGTCAACACTGATACATCTGCCCCCACAAGATTGCATCAAAGAACACAGGGTTTTGGGAGACATAGTACATCCAAACTGGCACATATGCCAAGCCCCAACCAACAGTATTCCTGAAAACCCTAAAGAATACCCTGAGCTCTAAGACTCTATAAAAGTTTTACCTACTAAGTTTTTTTTTTTTTCAGAAGCTTAGATACCTCCTATGCCAGATAATCCCTGAAACCCAGAGGTACTAGTCTCTCCAAGAATATCAGCCAGCTTCATTCCTCTGCCCAGTAATGTCGACACCCATTTTCAGCATGAAGAAGTATAGAATGGTCATTGCCCAGGTATCCCTGAAGATTGAGAGAATAATCAGATGAGAGGGAGGAGTTGTAATTGAGAAGTTAGGAGTCAACGAATGATTATGACTACTGCTCATTGTATAGGTATTTCTTTTTAGTTTCTAGTGTATTAAAATAGTCAGAAGGAAATACCTGAAATTTTTGAACTGTAACCCGGTAGCCTTGATCTTTAATAATGATTGTATAACTTTATAACCTTCATCTTATGACCATGTGATTGTAAAAACCTTGTAATTGACACCCCCTTTATCCAGTGTATGGGTAGATGAGTAATAAAGACATTGGATGAAAAAAAGAAGTACGCTTTCTGCTATACCACACTGCCTTCAAACTTTTGTACGACATTGAGCATTCATTCTGCAGATGTTCAGTAAGAACAGTGTGTAGTGCACTGGGGACAGTCTCACACTGCCAGGTGCAGATCCTACTCTCAGAATGTAGTCTGGTAGAGATAGGACATGCATAACCAACTCTAACTCAAAGTAGATAAAGGCCTTGAGATAAAAGGTCATGGTGAAGAGCCAAGGGATTTTTCAAAGAGGGAGAGCTTACTTTGAGCAGAGGAGTTGAGGGGTTAACATGGGGGAGAACTGCCATCCGAGCCAGCCTTTCAGATGTGGTAACTGAAGAGATGCTTCTTTGAAGGAGTGAGAAGGGCATGGGGAAATGTACAGAGACTGAAAAGTGCAATTTGTATGATTATGAGCTTCTTGTGGGAGCCCTGGAAAGAATACTTTCTAAAAACTCTTTTTAAAATACTCTTTAAAAACTCTTATTTTTAAGAGACGTAATCTGAAAGCATTTTTCTTTCTTTTTTAGCTTCTAATTGAGCATGAGTCTTCTTATGATTAGTGAGAATGTCAAATTGGCTCGCGAATATGCTTTGCTGGGAAACTATGACTCTGCAATGGTCTACTATCAGGGAGTCCTTGACCAGATGAACAAGTATCTATACTCTGTGAAAGACACATACCTCCAGCAGAAATGGCAGCAGGTAAGAGGCATGTCAGCTATATGTTTTTTTGTTGTTGTTGTTGTTTGTTTTTCCTTTTTTTTTCTTCTTTTTTATTGAGATTGTTCAGATACCATACAATTATCCAAAGATCCAAAGTGTACAATCACTTGCTCCTGGGTACCCTCATACAGCTGTGCATCCATCACACTTAATTTTTGTTCAATTTTTAGAAACTTTTCATTACTCCAGACAAGAAATAAAGTGAAAGATAAAAAAAGAAAAAAAGAAAAGGAAACTCGAATCCTCCCCTATCCCTAACCAACCCCCCTCTATTGTTGACTTGTAGTATTGATATAGTACATTTGTTACTGTTTATGAAAAAATGTTGAAATACTACTAACTGTATTATGTAGTTTGTAATAGATATATAGTTCTTCCCTATATGCCCCTCTATTATTAACTTCTAATTGTGTTGTCATACATTTGTTCTGGTTCATGGAAGCGATTTCTAGTATTTGTACAGTTGATCATGGTCATTGCCCACCATAGGATTCAGTTTTATAGATTCCCATCTTTTGACCTTCAACTCTCCTTCTGGTGACATATATGACTCTGAGCTTCCCCTTTCCACCTCATTCACACACCATTCGGCACTGTTAGTTATTCTCACATCTTGCTACCAATACCCCTGTTCATTTCCAAACATTTAAGTTCATCCTAATTGAACGTTTTGCTCATACTAAGGAACCACTCCCCGTTCTTAAGCCTCGTCCTATATCTTGGTACCTTATATTTCATGTCTGTGAGTTTACATATTATAATTAGTTCCTATCAATGAGACCCTGCAATAATTGTCCTAATGTGTCTGGCTTATTTCACTCAGTATATTGCCCTCGAGGTTTTGTCATCAACCCATTTTTTTTAATATAGTTTTGTTCACACACCATACATTCCATCCCAAGTAAATAATTGATGGTTTTCTGCATGGTCATACATTTATGTGTTCACCACCTTCACCACTATCTATATAAGAGCATCTACATTTCTTCCACAAGGCAGGAGGGAGAGTCAAAGAAGGTAGAGAGACAAAAGAAAGAGGAAAAAAAATGACAGCTACGAAGCAGCAAACGGAAAAATAACCTTAAAGTAGAATAAAGAATCAGACAATACCACCAATGTCAAGTGTCTAACATGCCTCCCCTATTCCCCCTCTTATCTGCATTCACCTTGGTATATCACCTTTGTTACATTAAAGGAAGCACAATACAATGATTCTATTAGTTACAGTCTCTAGTTTATGCTGATTGCATCCCTCCCCCAATGCCTCCCCATTTTTAACACCTTGCAAGATTGACATTTGCTTGTTCTCCCTTGTAAAAGAACATATTTGTACATTTTATCACAATTGTTGAATACTCTAGATTTCACCAAGTTACACAGTCCCAGTCGTTATCTTTCCTCCTTTCTTGTGGTGTCTCACATGCTCCCCATCTTCCTCTCAACCGTATTCATAGTTACCTTTGTTCAGTGTACTTACATTGTTGTGCTACCATCTCCCAAAATTGTGTTCCAAACCATGCACTCGTGTCTTCTATCACCCTGTAGTGCTCCCTTTAGTATTTCCTGTAGGACAGGTGTCTTGTTCACAGAGTCTCTCATTGTCTGTTTGTCAGAAAATATTTTGAGCTCTCCCTCATATTTGAAGGACAGCTTTGCTGGATACAGGATTCTTGGTTGGCGGTTTTTCTCTTTCAGTGTCTTAAATATATCACCCCACTTCCTTCTCGCGTCCATGGTTTCTGCTGAGAGATCCACACATAGTCTTATTAAGCTTCCTTTGTATGTAATGGATCGCTTTTCTCTTGCTGCTTTCAGGATTCTCTTTTTGTCTTTGACATTTGATAATCTGATTATTAAGTGTCTTGGCATAGGCCTAATCATATCTCTTCTGTTTGGAGTACGCTGCGCTTCTTGGATGTGTAATTTTATGTCTTTCATAAGAGATGGGAAATTTTCATTAATTATTTCCTCTATTATTGCTTCTGCCCCCTTTCCCTTCTCTTCTTCTGGGACACCGATGATATGTACATTATTGTACTTTGTTTCATCCTTGAGTTCCCGGAGACGTTGCTCATATTTTTTCATTCTTTTCTCCATCTCCTTTGTGTGTAGGCTTTCAGGTGTTCTGTTCTCCAGTTCCTGAGTGTTTTCTTCTGCCTCTTGAGATCTGCTGTTTTGTGTTTCCATTGTGTCTTTCATCTCCTGTGTTGTGCCTTTCATTTCCATAGATTCTACTAGTTGTTTTTTTGAACTTTTGATTTCTGCTGTATACATGCCCAGTGCTTCCTTTACAGCCTCTATCTCTTTTGCAATATCTTCTCTAAACTTTTTGAATTGATTTAGCATTAGTTGTTTAAATTCCTGTATCTCAGTTGAAGTGTACGTTTGTTCCTTTGACTGGGCCATAACTTTGTTTTTCTTAATGTAGGTTGTAATTTTCTGTTGTCTAGGCATGGTTTCCTTGGTTATCCAAATCAGGTTTTCCCAGACCAGAACAGGCTCAGGTCCCAGAGGGAAGAAATATTCAGTATCTGGTTTCCCTGTGGGTGTGTCTTAGAAAATTGCTCCACCCTGTGATGCCTCGAGTCACTGTGCTTTTCTGCCCAGCAGGTGACGCCTGTTAGCCTATAATTCTTGACTGGTGTGAGGAGGTGTGGCTGTGTTCCCCCAGGCTCTGGGGTCTGGTTCTGAATGGAAAGGGCCCCACCCCTTTCCTCCTAGAGAAGACAGACCCCCCAGGTGGAGGTCATTAGCATTTCAGTGGTCTCGCTGTCTGCTTGTGTCTCCACCCTTCCCTGAGTCACAGCCCTGGAAACTGAAAATGACTGGGGCTTTCTCCACTGAGCCGAAAAAGAAACAGATAGTCCCCTTCAGACCCAGTCCAAGGCGACCCTCCGGCTCTCCCAGGTCAGTCGTCACCCAAAGCCTCTGTCTGTTTTTGGGGATGCGTACCTGTAGTGAGCAGTTCACACTCGCTACTTAAAACTCCAGTTGGAGCTCAGCTGAGCTATATTCGCTTGCTGGGAGAGAGCTTTTCTCTGGCACCAGGAGGCTTTGCAGCTCGGGCTGTGGGGGAGGGGGTCTCACGACTTGGTTCCGCAGGTTTTACTTACAGATTTTATGCTGTGTTCTCGGGCATTCCTCCCAATTCAGGTTGGTGTATGATGAGTGGATGGTCTCGTTTGTTCCCCCGCAGTTATTCTGGATTATTTACTAGTTGTTTCTGGTTTTTTGTAGTTGTTCCAGAGGGACTACTTAGCTTCCACTCCTCTCTATGCCGCCATCTTGCCCGAGTCCTCAGCTATATGTTTTAATGGGTTATGTAATCAAAAGAGGTTTAAGCAGTTGGAAATGGCTATATGCAGCTGCACATTAAGACTATGATTTATTGCATGGATTTGTATATAATGGTACTTGCAAACTTCTTTTACTAATAGTCCATTTACACCGTCATCAGTATTATAAGTTCTACTCATTTATTCTGATTGTATGATTATGAGCTTGTGGGAGCCTTGGAAAGAATACTTTCTAAAAACTCTTTTTAAAATACTCTAATAGATTAAAAAAGTAATGATTTTGAAGTTTATTTCTAGCATAGATTTTTAGCTGGTAAAATTAGAGTTGATTTTATTAAGCCATTGTTGAAACTATGAATGACACTTGAACCTCACTGGGACCCTATTCCCTGTATAGCATTATGAAGCGCACCATAGTTGAATCCCGTTTGAACAGCTTTAAGTCACTTAGAACAGTAGAAATTGTAGACTTACAGGTGTAGTTGAGGGTGACATTTATAATAAGGTTCAACTATGTCGTAAAAGAAAACAAGTGGTGCAGATACTAGAAGTCGTCTTTTTGAGTTGGTCTTCTAGGTTATTATCTCAGCCTCTTCTGAACTGCTTTTTTGATATTGTTCCATATTTGCCCTTAATTTCTTTAAAAGAGAGAATATCCTCCCTCTTTGAACTCAACCTCAGGTAAATCTGCCCCTCCATATCTCTTACGTTACCAGAGGGGAAAATATTTTATTTCATAAGAGTCTCAAGTTTGTCACTGAAGAATGTTTAAGACCTTTTACTCTTAAGCCAGAGAACATTTATTTTAAAAGTCTAAGCTTTTTTTGTAAAGATACTAAAAACTAAATCATTTAATTTTAAAATAAAACATTTTCAACTTCAGACTTCATTTCAGTATTACATATTTCATTTTTAAAAATTGAGTTAAGATTATTTAAAAAAAAATCTTGGTTGCATTTGAATTTAGATGTTTGTCCTCTGAAGCCATATATTTCAGGCTGTAGGTTGCGATCCATTAGGAGTTATGATATTAATTTAGTGGATTTTGATCAGCATTTTTAAAGTAAATTAAATATTGTAGAAACCATCAAAGTGCAACTTGCAAAAGTATTATTTTTTTTCCAACTTTAAAGATATGGGTAACTTTTCAATTTGTTACTCAATTTGAATAAGAACCACAGTTAGCAACATGGTTTAATTAGCCAAAATAGTAATTCATTTTCTCAGTTATGATTTACTGGATGTCTGATGTCAAGAGAGAGGTTTCTGACATCTCTAAGAAATGGCCTTAGTTTAATCACGGCAGTGGTTTGTTAGTTATAGAAATTTAAGGATCCATATTCTTCTTTGAAACCAGGTCTGGCAGGAAATAAATGTGGAAGCTAAACATGTTAAGGATATCATGAAAACATTAGAGAGCTTTAAACTGGAGAGTACTCCCTTGAAAGCTGCACAACATGAACCTCAAGCTTCTGAGGGAGAGGTCTGGTCCTTGCCTGTGCCTGTTGAACGAAGGTAAGTGGGGGGACCTTTGAAGAAACAAATTAGCACAAGAAGTTGATTGCATTTGTTATTATTAGGAGGAGAGCCGGCTGAGAGACAGCAATGAGAGGGAGGTTTTTATAAAAGGCCCTTTTATAACTCTTAAATTGTGTATCATATGACTCTGTGATCTATTTCAGAAGATAAAATTTCAGTGGCAGTAAGTCAAAAATTGCTTTGGTGAATGAGCTTGAAGTATTGGAAACATTATCTTATGGAAGAAGCATGAGGCTGAGAATTGAAATATCAGAGATCAAGTTCTGTCTTTGCCCTTATCTGACTTTGGGAAAATCCTTTAACCTTTCTAGGCCTCAGGTTTTTTCCTTTGTAAAGCAAAGGAGTTAGACTAGAACAGGGTTTCTCAAAACTGTCACAGAATACTGCTGGTCATCAAGTTATACTGCTGCTAAAATTGAAAAATGGTTCCTTTTTTTTTAATTCACAAAGAAAAATAAAGAACGATGTTGAATTTTAGGTTTTTCTCTGGCATCTTTTTTTTTTTCAGCTTCCTATTAGCAACTGCTAGCAAATGAACAATGAATGAAAACTGATATTTACTAAAATGCTCAAAACAGCCAATCATACTTAGTTTCACTGTGTGTTTTTTAACTGACAAGTGTGCAGGTAGATGTGAGTATGTGTTTCACTCACATAACAGTTTCTCTAGCTTGTATTATGCTTTAAGTACGTGAATATTTTGGGCTGTGATACAAAGAGCACTATGACTTCCAGGTTCTTTGGCCCCTAACTAGTTTGAGAGCTTTGGGAGTAGAACATTGCTTTGAGTTCATCCAGCTTTGATTTTTTTTTAAAGTTTTATTGAGATATATTCACTTACCATACAGTCCATCCAAAGTGTACAATCAGTGGCTTTTAGTATATTCACAGAGTTGTGCATTCATTACCACAATCAATTGTAGAACATTTTCATTACTCCAAAAGAAAAACCCCATACACCTTAGCAGTCACTTCTCAATCCATCTGTCTTTCTCCAGGTTTAGGGACGTAACCACTAATCTATTTGTCTCTATAGATTTATTTATATTTACATTTTATATAAATGGAATTGTACAATATGTTGTATTTGTGTCTGGTTTCTTTCACTTAACAATGTTTTTTGTTGTTTTTTTAAATTATTATTTTTTTTAATTGGAGAAGTTGTAGGTTCACAGAAATGTCCAGTAAAAAAATACATACAGCTTATATACCCCCCTATTGTTGATACTTTACATTAGTGTGGTACCTTTGTTAACAATTGTTGAAAGATCATTAAAATAATACTATTAAATATAGTCCATTGTTTACATTAGGTGGATTTGTTTCCTATTATTAGCACCTTGTATTAGTGTCATATATTTGTTACAGTTCATGAAAAAACATTCCTACACTTGTATTATTAAACCCAGTCCATCATCCACAAGAGGGTTCACTGCGTTATACAGTCTAATGTTTTATCTTCTAACTTTGATTCTAGTAACATACACAACCCAGAACTTCCCCTTTCAACCGCATTCACATACCTAATTCACCTGTTAATTGCACACACAATAATATGCTACCATCACCACCATCTATTTCAAAACCTTTACAATCAACCTGAATAGAAATTCTGTACAAATTAACCATCAGCTCTCCATTTTCTACCCCCAGTCTATCCCCTGGTAACCTATATTCTAGATTCTAACTCGGAGTTTGCTTATTACAATTAGTTCATATCAGTGAGCTATACAATATTTGCCTTTTTTTGCCAGGTGTATTTCACTAAGCATAATGTTCTCTAGGTTCATTCATGTTGTCGCATATATCAGGACTTCATTCCTTTATACAACTAAGTAATATTCCATTGTATGTATATATCACATTTCTTTTATCAGTTCATCGCTTTATGGACACTTCGGTTGGTTCCATCTTTTGGCAGTTGTGAATAATGCCACTGTGTAAATATCTTTTGGAGTCTGCTTTCAGTTCTTTTGGGTGTATACCCTAGTAGTGGGAGTGCCAGGTCATATGGTAATTCTATAATCTAACTACCTGAGAAACTGCCAAACTGTCTTCCACAGCAGCTGTACCATTCTGCATTCCTACTAGCAATGAATGAGTGTTCCTATTTTTCTAAATCCTCTCCAACAACTTGTAATTTTCTGTTTTTTTAACAGTAGCCATTCTTGTGGGTGTGAAGTGATTCTCTCATTGTGGTTTTGATTTGTATTTCCTTAATAGCTAGTTGACATTGAGCATCGTATCATGTGCTTTTTTTTTTTTTAAGAGTTTTATTCACACACCACACAAACTATCCAGAGTGTACAATCAATGGCTCTTTCTTCTTAAGCATTTAGAGCTATAAATATCCCTCTCAGCACTGCCTTTTCTGCATCCCCTAAGTTTTGATATGTTGTGTTTTTGTTTTCATTTGTCTTGAGATTTTCCTTGCAATTTCTTCTTTGATATACTGATTAAGAGTGTGTTTAACTTCTATACATTTGTCAGTTTTCCAGTTTTCTACCTGTTATTGATTTCCCCTTATTTTATGATCCAGTATGTGGTCTATGCTGGAGAATGATCTATACGCACTTGAGAAGAATGTGTATCCTGCTGTTTTGGAATGCAATGTTCTGTATGTATCTGTTAGGTCTGGTTCATTTATCATCATTATTCAAGTTCTCTGTTTTCTTATTGATCTTCCATCTGGATGTTCTAGCTATTGATAAGACTGGTGTATTGAAGTCTCCAACTATCATTGTAGAGAGGTCTGTCTCTCCCTTCAGTTTTGCCAGTTTTTGCCTCATATATTTTGAGGTTCCATAATTTGGTGCATAAATGTTTATGATTGTTATTTCTTCTTGGTGGACTGCCCCTTTTATTAGTGTATTGGGTCCTTCTTTGTCTCTTATAAGAGTTTTGCATTTAAAATCTTTTTCTTTCTTTCTTTCCTTTTTTTTTTTTTTTTTTTTTTTTTTTTTGTTGTTGTTGCTTACTACTTGCATGGAACATCTTTTTCAACCTAGTTGTGTCTTTGGGTCTAAGGTGAGTCTCTTGTAAACAGTGTATTGTTGGATCATGCTTTTTTAATCCATTCTGCCAATCTGTGTCTTTTGATTGGGCCATTTAATCCACTATTATTCAGTATTAGTACTGTAAAGGCAGTACTTCAGCCATTTTATTCTTTGTTTTTTATGTCTTATCTTTTTTTTAAATCTCTCTTTTTTACCTTTTAGTTACCTTACCGATAATCTTCATTTCTTCGCAGTACTACAAGCCACTCTTTCTTGTCTTTTCCTTTCAGCCTGCAGAACTCCCTTTACTAATTCTTGTAGGGTGGGTCTCTTGTTGATGAACTTTCTCAGTTTCTGTTTCTCTGAATATTTTAAACTCTACTTCATTTTTCAAAGAGAGTTCTGCCAGATAAAGAAATTTTGGCTGGCAGTTTTTCTCTTTCAGTATCTTAAATATATCATACCACTGCCTTCTTGCCTCCTTGTTTTCTGTTGAGAAATTGGCAGCTTAGACTTACTGAGGATCCCTTGTGTGTGACAAACCATTTTTGTACTGCTGCTTTCACAATTCTCTCTTGATCTTTGGCATTTGACATTTTGATTAGTATTGGTTTCTGAGTGGGTTTGTTAGGGTTTATTTTGTTTGGAGTTGTTTTGCCTTTTGGACATACGTATTTATGTCTTTCCTAGGAATTTGGAAATTTTCAACCATTATTTCCTCAAGTACTCTTTCTGTTCCTTTTCCCTTTTCTCCTTCTGGGACACCCATGATGCATATGTTTGTACACTTCATACTTTCACACAGATCCCTGAGACACTGCTCATATTTTCTGTTCTTTTTCCTATTTGTTTTTCTGACTGTATGTTTTCAGTTGTCCTGTTTTCTAGTTCACTGATTCATTCTTCTGCTTGTTCAGATCTGCTGTTTTATATCTCTTTTATTGTGCCTTTTATCCCCATAATTTCTGTTATGTTTCTTTTTATACTTTCAAATTCCTCCTTATGCTCACATAATGTCTTTATTAATATCCTTTATCTCCTTTAGCCATATTTTCTCTCATCTCTTTGAATTGATTTAGGGGAGTTGTTTAAACATCTTCGATTAGTTGTCCCAAATTCTGTGTCTCCTCTGAAGTTTTAATTTGTTCCTTTGACTAGGCCATATATTCTGCTTCTTAATATGGCTTGTAAGTTTTTGCTGATGTCTAGGCATCTGATTATCTTGATGTGTTTACTCTGACGGTCAGTGTCTCTCTTTTGCTTAGAATTTTATTGTTGATTGGTTTTGTGTTAAGTCTCTTCTTTGACACTTTGTTAAACTTATTCTAGACCTTTAGAATAGTCCATGTTTAACTGATCAGATTTTTTCACCTCTTCTTCATCTCATTCTTTCCTTGTATATGCAGTATAATTTTTTAAATTATACTTTTTGTGCAGTTGTTTCACCTCCAGGAGAAAGCTTTCTGTTTCGGTTTGCTAAAGCTGCTAGAATGCAATATACCAGAAATGAGTTGGCTTTTACAATGGGGATTTATAAGCTTACAAATTTACAGTTCTAAGGCCTTGAAAATATCCAGATTAAGGCATCAAGAGGATACCTTCTCTAAAGAAAGGCTTCTGGCATCTGGGACACCTCTGTCATGTGGGAAGGCACATAGCCGGTGTCTGTTGGTCCTTCTTTCCTGGGTTTCATTGGTTTCAGCTTCTGGCTTCAGTGGCTCTCTCAGCTCTTCTGGGGATTTTTCTTTCTGAGCAATCAGGGCCTTTTCTGTCCTTTATCCTCTCATAAAAGGTTTAAGACCCACCTTGAATGGGCTAAGTCACATCTCAATTGAAATAACCTAACCAAAAGGTCTCACCCACAAAAGGGCTGCACTCACAGGAATAGATTAAAAGAGCATGGCCTTTTCTGGGGCACATAACAGTTTTAAACCAGCACACTTCCTTTGCTCTGTGCCTTCTCTGGGAATCTTGAGATTTGTTTTTGTTTTGACTCTGGAGTTTTTTACTCTTCTTTTGTTGTCTCTAGCTGCTTCTGCCTGGTGGGCAGATTCTGGTAGGAAGGTGACCGTGGAGAGGACTTTCACAGGTCAGTATTTCTCACTCAAAACAGAGTCAGAGACCCACAAGAAGGGAGCAGAGCAACAACTCCAAAGTGCCCTGGGGAGGGGATTGGGAAGGACACCAATGGCCTCTTTGATAGCTCCCCAAGGCTATGCTTTCCTGGCTTGCACAGCACATGCAGCCCTTTAGCTGTCTGTTCCCTGCAGACCTGTGGAAGCACTGGCTGTAGCAGCCTTTGTGTGGAGGCTGGGGTGGGCACTGAAACAGCAAGGATCTGAATTCACTATTCAAAAACCATGATTGATGATAGGCTATGTCTATCCCTGTTTTTGTAGAAGAGGGTTTTTATGTCCCTTTCTGCCAACAGTGAGCTAATCCCAGGGGGTGGATCCCAAGGTGGTCTGCTATGAGAGTGGGCGATGGCACTGCCAGCCATCACATGGAGAGAGAAATTCTTCTTTACCTTAGTTTTTCAGCCTCTTCCTCCCGCTATTCCCTGTATTCTGTACAGTGTTTTTCTGGCTGCTGGAGCACCAGAACAGTTGTTACAGATAGTTCCTGCCTGTTCAATAGCTGTTTTTGTGGAAGGACTATGTCCTAAAGCTTGCTACTACAACCTTACCATGTGTCAGGTTCTCTCTTACTTCCTTTACATTTATTATAAAGTCTTTGAAGGAATAAGTACTAATTTTTTAGCCCCAATTTCTGATGAGGAAACTTTAGCTTAAATAGTTTAATTTGCTCTTCAGATCATAAACATTTGTGATTTACAGTCCATAGCAAACAGTTCTCTGCTTTTGCCAACTTTTGCATAGGATGTAACCATGTTCTTAGCAGTTGTTTTCCCTCGAAGATTTGTGGATTAAACTTTTTCTACATTTGTGATTACTTTTTTCTTAGTTATATTTTTGTTTTTTTCTGCCTGTCTTATATGTTTTATTCCTGTTTACTTTCTCTTTTCTCTTTGTTCCTGAGAATCATCACTTGGTCCCTAATTCCTTTTTTTTAAATACGTATTTCATTATCTTTCAGTTATTGTTAAGAGCTTCCCAGTGAACTATTGGTCACTGAGTCTTACAGTCAGAGGCAGGAGGGCTATCTCTTTGAGGTAGCAGGAAGTTGAATTAGATGAGCCTTTTCGTCTCAAACAGTTCTGTGATGATGAACCCTAAGTAGTGTCCCTTCTTGTTGCTGCTTGCATTCTTCGATACCTTTTATTGTCCCAGATTTTGAACATCTTGTATTACTGTAAACTATGAAGTTCCCTCTTTTGACTTTATTTGCTGCTAATTTCCTGTAAATTATTTTACTTTTTCCTTCAAAACTTTTTTTTCCTTTTAGTCTTGATTTGCATTCATATTTTTTAAACTTACTTTAATTCTTTCAACTTTGTTGGTGATTCTAACCTTGTCATCCCCTGAATTTTAGTCTCATTTGGAAAAGATTCAGCACATCCAGTAATTTTACTCTTCTGGAGAACTGCACAAAAATGTAATCAAACGGAGGTTAATTGAAGCCTTGTAAAAGAAAGGTCAGAAGTAGCTTATACACTGTTAGATGTGATTCTTTTAAAATGTATTTGGTGAGTCAAATGATGTTTCTCCAATATTTTCCCATCTTATAAAATAGAGCCCAGAGTTCTTATCATGGCCTTCAGGCCCCTGTGAAGTCTGCCCCTGGTGCCTCTGTGACTTCAGTTCTGACAAGCCTCTCTTGGCCCTGTGCTCCAGCCCCATGAAACAAGCCCTACACCTGCAGGCTTCATTCCTTTGCACTTGCCATTCTTTCAGCTTGGATGTCAGATGGCTTATTTCTTTTATTTCAGAGCTCTACTTAAATGTCACATCAGAAAGGCCATTTCTGACCCCCTTACCTAAAACACCACCTCCCATCATCCTAAAGTCCCTTAACGCTTCTTTATTTTTCTTGATGGCACTTATTATCGTCTGATGTACTATATATGTCTTCATTGCTGTCACATACACACACTTTCACTTGTACATACGTTTAAGAGAAAGGGCTTTAAAAATTATTTTTAAACTGCTGTTTTTAAATCCTCCAAAATCCAGGCTGTGGTGGGAGTAGGGGGGTGGTGTTCTGATTGCTGTCAGCTGCCTTTGATTGCTGATTTTGACAGCTGCTTTTGATCTTGGGGTGGCCATTGTATTAACCCTCGGTAGGTGGAGGCAGCAGAGAAGTCTGAAAGAGACATACCTCTTTTTCTTTTTTCTTTTCTTTTCTTTTCTTTTTTTTTTTTTTTCATTTTTCTCTTTCCTTTTCCTATTTGCGAGCAAAAACTAATTTGGCAATGTTACAGACTGGTGGCTCCAGCTCTCAACAACAAAAAACATTCCCAGTGATACAGGAGAATTAGATTTCCAGAGTTATAATGACATAATACTCAGAATGTCCAGCTCAATAACAACAACAAACATTATACAGTACATGAAGAAATACGAAAATATGACTGACCAGTTTTCAAGAAAAAAAAGAATTTGACAGAACCCATCCTTGAGGAAGCCCATACGTTGGAACTCTTAGTTAAAATATTAAATCAACTATCTAAAATATGTTCAGTGAGCTCAGGGACACCATAGAAAAAGAGCTAAAGGAAATTAAGAAAACAGTGTCTCAACAAAATAAAGCACACCAGCATACTTATCATAAGTCTTCAGAAGATCAAGAGAGAAGGAAAGGGGCAGAAAAAGTATTTGAAGAAATAATGGTTGAAAATTTCCCAAATTTAGTTGAAGATGTGAATATGCGCATCTGAAAAGCGCAGTGAACTCCATGCACGATAAACTCAAAGATGTATTATACCAAGATGTATTATAGTGAAATTGTCAAAATCCAAAGAGAAAAAGAGAATTTTGAAAGCAGCAAGAGAGTAGCTACTTTTCACATACAAGGGATTCATAATAAAATTAATAGCAGTTTTCTCATCAAAAACATGCAGACCAAAAGACAGTGGGATATTTAAAATTCTTAAGGAAAAAAAATTAACCAAGATTTTTATGTGTGGAAAATTATAGCAACATTATTCACAGTTGCCAAAAGGTGACAGCGACCCAAATATCCATCAGCAGATGAAAGCATAAACAGAATGAGATATAACCATTCAGTGGAATATTATTCAGCCATAAAAAGAAATGAAGTGCTGATACATACTACAGCATGGACTCACCTTAGAGACATCATGTTGAGTGAAGTAAGCCAGACACAAAAGGATTTCTCTTATATGAAACACTAGAATAAGCAAATTCCTAGAGACAAAAATTAGAATAGTGGTTACCAGGGGCTGTGGGGAGGGGGAAATGTACTTAAGGGATACCAGTTTCTGTTTGGGATGATAAAAATGTTCTAGAAGTAGTTAAAGGTTGCACAACACTTTCAGTGTACTTATTGTCACAGAATTGTACACTTAAAATTAAAATGATTTTGAGTTATGTATATTTTACCATAATAAAAAACTTGTACACATAAAAAGGTCATTTATGAGAGAGCTATTTAATGACACAGCAAATGCCTCATGATATAATAAGTAGAGAAAAATATGAGTGTATGTATATATAATAGTTCCAATTTTGTTTAAATGAAAGAAAGTAATATGTTAAAAGATTAACTCTAGATAGTGGAGTTACAGTGTTACAGGTGACTTTTTTATTCTTTATAGTTTGTTGTGTTTCAGTGTCTGTGTTGTATTTTTCTAGTAGGAGGAAAAATAATTACATATTTTAAGGGAACATTTTCACTGGCTATATTTTCTCTCCAAAATTGAACACCCATCTTCACTTCCAGTTGTACCTTGGTTTGTTCCCATCATCCTCCCAATTTCCTCAGCTTCCCATATCTAGGAGAGTCTTTTTAGTGTCTCTTGGACCCTAATCTTGTGCCTTGATAACATTTGTGTCCTATAAGCTGATGTGCCTGCTTTCTTTGTTTCCTTTAACAGTATATCTTTTGTTTTAGTCTCATCTTTCTAAAGCCTGTTCAGTGTTCCTTGTTGGCACTTAGATAAAAAGCAAATGCTATGAACTGGCATTCCAGTCTTATACTTGCCAAACCACTTCATCTGTTCAGTATCATCTGATGCTCACCATTATCTATCAGGTTGTTTTCTTTATAATCCTCTACACAGATCATGCTTCTTCTGAATTTTTTGTTCTTCAGTTCTCTTGTCTGCAATTGCACCCTCTTGTTCAATTCAGATTCTGTATTTCCAGGCCCAATTAATTTTCCGTCTGCATGAGGCTATTCCCATTGCACTAGGTCCTTTTCTGTACCTTCTAGTATACTTACTTGGTTTTATGTATCTTCTTGCTTACCTGTACTCTGTAGTATTTGAGAAGAGGACCCTCTCCCCATTTTATTACTCCTTTTTAAAGGCTCCAGCCAAGTCTCAGAGTGTAACAGGAGCCTAATGTTTGAGAGGTCTGTGTTCTGCCACAGAAATAAATGTGAAATGAGATGATGTATGTAAATATAAAGCACCACACATCAGTTGTAACTCTGTTACTACTACTAATCTCATGCTACTTTTCCTCTCTGTAAACCACCACAGACTGCTGTGTCCAATTTAACCATTAGGTCTTAGGCTCGGTGTCCTTTACTTTATTCAGTCCTGTCCTGTGTTTCATCTCTGCCTTGGCCTCTTTCCTTCGTAGCTGCTGGTTTGCACACTTGTGTGTGTGTGCCTCATATTTGGACCAACAGCAGGAGTTGATTAGGATTGTATTGACCTTGTGTTTGATTAGACCCTCACCAGGCCCTAGAAAACGCCAGTCTCCTCAGTGCAGTGACCCTAAGCCACATGGTAACCGTCCAAGTACAGCTGTCAGAGTTCATCGTCCATCTGCACAGAGTCTTCACAGTGACAGAGGGAAAGCAGCGCGTAGTCGGGAAAAGAGAGAACAGAATAAAGGAAGAGAGGAAAAGGTAAATGTTATTGTGTTTCAGAAATGAAATATTCGTCAACCTTAACAGTGAACACTGTACAAATTTTATTAAGTTGTAGTCATTAACCATTTGCCAGAGCAATAGTAAAACTTAAGTAGTGCTCCACCTCAGCTGGATGTTTTTCCCGTTCACCATTCGACAAATATTTTTGGTTGTTTTTTGTAATTTTCTTTCAATATAATTTAAAACTTGCAGAAATGTTGCAAGAATAGTGTAGAATAGTATAAGGACAGTTTAACTAGCATCATCATTTGCTTTCTCTGGTTACATTTTTTTCCCTGAACCATTTCAGATTAAGTTGTAGATATTAGGACCCTTTACCTTGAAATACTTAAGAGGATATTTCCTAAATGCTAGTATATCATTTTATGTAAACACAATACAGTTATCTAAAGAAGTGAATTTTATGTTGATAGAGTACTATTATCTGATCCAAAGGCCTAAATCAAATTTCACTGATTGTCCTAATGATGTTACATATAGCTGTTTTGTTCCCCAGGCCAGGATCACCCATTACATCACTTGTGTTTTTTAGTCAGTTTTAATCTAAGAACATTTCTTCATCCTTTCTTTTGTCTTTTTTGACCTAGCTTTTTTCTTTTCTTTCTTTCTTTCTTTTTTTTTTTTTTGACCTAGCATATTTGAAGTGTACAAGCCAGTCATTTTATAGAATGTCCCTCAGTTTGAGTTAGTTTTATATTTCTTCATGATTAGATTAAAGTTATGCATTTTTTTTGGCAGCAGTACTGCTGAAGTGATGTTTTGCCTTTGAGTGCTAATGTATCACATGAAGAGGCACATGATGTTTATTTGTCCCTTTACTGGTTGGTTAAAGTGCTGTCTGCAGGGTTTGTCCGCTGTAGAGTTACTATTTTTCCCTTTATAATAATTTGTAGGGAGATACTTTGATGCTGTGTAGAAATCTTGTTTCTTATCAGACTTTCACCTACACATTTTAGCATTCAATGATGATTCTTGGCCCAAACTAGTTGTCACTATGATGATGGGAAAACTCATGATTTTCTAATGCCATTATTTCTTTGATACTAATTAATTGGCATTCTATGGTAAGGAAAAGATTTGCCTTCTTCCTTTTTATTTAATTATATCAGTATGGACTTATTTTAGTCAGTGAGTTTTAGTCTGTTGCTATCATTATTATTTTGATGCTTAAATTGTTCCAGATTTGAGGAGTGAGTGCCCTTTGAAGCTGTAGCCTATTTCTTTTTGACATGTCCCCATTGATTTTTGAGGACTTCATTTTCTGGCACAGTAGGAGAGGCTATCTTATATTTCCCCAGACTTATCTTATATTTCCCCTGTCCTGTTCCTAGAATTGCCCAGTTTTCTAGGGAGCCCTGATTCCTTTCAGATGGATAATGGAATTTAAAAACCAAGAGTTTGGTGCTAATGGATATTTTTTGAGGATTGGTACTGTCCTAGTAAGACACATATAAAAATCTAAGAACTCAGTATTATTTCCTCTGCTTCCATCTCTTCTACTTCTCCTTCCCCAACCTTCTCCCGTTCCCATCCCAGCCCAGTGTAGTAAAATACAAGGTAACTTGTCTAGCTTGTTGTGCCAAAAGGACCCCATCCACACTACCTGTGCAAAAGAGACAACTGAGGATAGCAAAACAGAAAGCCCCCCAATGTTGCTCCAATCAGCTCTTTCCCAAAACATTACATCAGTCCTTGCTTCACACTTTCTCCTAGATTTGCAATCTAGCTTTTTAATTCTGTGTGAGAACCTCAAGCAATAACAAGCAAAGCCAAGTCTTTAATCAACCACCTTCCTTGTTAGCTCTTGGTTTTGTGCTAAGAGCCTTACTTTCCCCTCCCCACCCCACCCTGAGATTGACTTCCTCCTTTAAATCTGGCCAGCTAACTCTCTGAGTCTCTCTCACCAGATAATCCTGTAGTCCTGTATTGCTGCACTTTCCTAACAGTTTTTCTGTGTTCATTCTTGAAAGGATAACAGGGGTTGGGGAGGTGGCTAACAAGTCTGGTCTGGTGGAGTCTGTCAGTACCAAGGCTTCCTTGGCCCATCTTCTTTATGAGTGATTTCTTTTTCTTACCGTAAGTGGAGTTATAAAGTAGCCCGTTATTTTCAGTTATCATTGCATTCTGACAATCTTTCTTTGTTAAATTGGTCTATTCTAAATGGAGTAGAGAAAAGGAAATATGAGCCTAGAGACAGTGAGAATGATGACGATTGTGTTCTGATTAGAGTGATAATAAGTTTGTGTTAGGATAGTGGGTGTGCTTGGGGAGAAGAGAGAAGTGTGGAGTGGTAGAGCTGGGCTAGATAGTGATGGATCTTCAAAGAAAGCCAAGCATGAGTCTGGACTATAGGCAGTAGACAGAAAGTTACAGCCTGACTGGGACATAATAGCTTCCCTGTAAGGACAGAGGTTATTCTGTTTTGCTTACTATTGTGCATGGCTGGTTGGAACATAAGATGATGCAACTACTGTGTAAAAGTTTGGTGTTTCTTCAAAGAGTTAAACATAGAATTACCATATGACCTAGCAATTCCACTCCTAGATATATACCCCAAATAGTTGAATTCTGAAGACAAAAAAGTCTGCTTATATGTCTGGCAGGGCTGGGAACAAAATGTTGTTTTCACTTTCTTTAGCAGCTCTTGTAAAAAGTAAATGTTTTTATCAAGTACATCAGGGGTGCACATGAAGCACATTTGGGTGTGTGCAGTTGTTTTGGAGTGTATCAACTTAATACTTCTCATCATTCCACAATATTTTCTCAGCCATTTCTACAAATAAAGATTTTTAAAGCTTTTTAGTGCTTAAGAGGCTGATAATACTTAGTAATCAAGATCCATGTTTTCCACCTTTCCTTAGCTGAGGTGAGGCAAGACCATTGTTGCTGATGAGGGCTAGTAAATGGTGAAGTACTTCCTGGCCAGGGTGTGTCTGGGGCCATGGTGTATGGGTGACATGGAGTCGGAAAGGAGCCTGACCCATGGGGAACCGGCCTCATCAACAGGGTGGGCAGAGTGGGTTTATTCCAGGTATGCAAGGCTGGTTCCATATTTGAAAACTGATCATTGTAATTCACCATATTAATAGGTTAAAGAGGAAAAAAAATCATATGATTGTATTAATTGATGAAGGAAAAAGCATTTGACAAAATTTAACACCCATAAAAACTCTCAGAAAAGTGGGAATAGAGAGGAAGTTGCTCAATTTGATGAACAAAAAACTTATTGCTTTGTCTGCAAACATTCCCTCAGCATTATCTCATGTGGGAACAAAGAGAAAGAACTAGAATGCGCCTTCTGTTTGTTTCTTCTTCAGTTTACATTTTACGTTCGTGATAGTTAAGGCAGTGTCTTCTTTCTATTCCTGCAGCTGTTAGCACAGAATAGATACTGGTAAAATATCTGTGAATGAATAACAACTTCATAAATATTTAGAAGGAAAGATAACCCATTTCTTCTCTTTATAAGTATTGCACAATTATTTCCTTGAATCTTTTAGGTTCATTTTGGATACTGAATATGTAAATTACCAGAAGCTTATTTGGCCATGTAGTGTAAGTGCTTATGTCCTAATAACTTAATACCTGTTGGGCATTGCACAACTTCTTAACTTTGGAATCAGAACGAACATCCCACCCACATTGACCTATTACACATTGATTTTCCCACCATACATTCTGTCATAGAAAATGCCAAAAACCCAGCTTCATTGAGAGGAATGTAGCAATCTTTTTTTTTTTAAAACTCAATTTTATTGAGATATATTCACATACCATACTGTCATCCACAGTGTACAATGAGCTGTTCACAGTACCATCATTTAGTTGTGCATTCATCATCAAAGTCAATTTTTGAACATTTTCCTTACTCCAAAAAAATAAGAATAAAAGTGAAAAAAGAACACCCAAAGCATTCCATCCCCCCTCCCACCCTATTTTTCATTTAACTTTCGTCCTCATTTTTTTACTCACCTGTCCATACACTGGATAAAGGGAGTGTGAGCCACAAGGTTTTCATAGTCACGCAATCATGCCACGTAAGCTACTTAGTTGTATAGTTGTCTTCAAGAATCAAGGCCTACTGGGTTGCAATTTGACAGTTTCAGGTATTTCCTTCTAGCTATTCCAATACACTATAGTGGGATATTTATATAGCACATAAGAATGTGACCTCTTGACTCTATTTGAAATCTCTCAGCCATGAAACTTTATTTTGTTTCATTTCGCTTCCCCTTTTTGGTCAAGAAGATTTTCTCTATCCCATGATGCTGGGTCCAGGCTCATCCCCTGGAGTCATGTCCCAAGTTGCCAGGGAGATGTACACCCCTGGGAGTCATGTCCCACGTAGTGGGGAGGGCGGTGAGTTTACCTGCCGAGTGGGCTTAGAGAGAGAGAGACCACATCTGAGCAACAAAGAGGTTCTCTGGGGGAGACTCTTAGGCACAATTATAAGTAGGCTTTGCCTCTCCTTTGAAGTAACAAGCTTCAAAAGGGCAAGCCCCAAGATAGATGGCTTGGCCCACTAAATTGGGAGTCCTCAATGTTTGTGAGAATGTTAGTAATGTAGGTGGGGAAGTCCAACATTTCTGCATTTTTCCCCAGTTCCTCAGGGGGACCCTGCAAATACATTTCTATTTGCTGCCCAGATTACTTTAAGATGTATCAGGATTTCACACTAACCTATACAAACCTACCAGATCTCACTTTCTATTCAAAGTTCTATGTAATTATGGTGTTTGAATAAACTGGCCATACAAGTTAAATTATTTAGTGTGCTACAGAAAATACAGATCCCGCACCAAATAAACATCTCTTCCCTTGGTCTCACACAGAAGTTGAAGTTTTAAGACATGGTCAGTATCATCTCTTACACTTTGGCCTGATTTGCCTTAGTCCTAACCAGATCTGCTTCATTCATATCTCTAATTGAAGTCTGAACTCGTTTTCAGCTTTTTTAAATAGTTGCTGTATGAGGTAATACTGACATTCATAGCTGTGGAGCTCTAACTCTGAGTTTCAAGTGTCACACAGATACCCAAAGTTCCAGAGACTGACCAGGGTATACACAAAGAGCTCAGCATCTCTGAATTTGACTGAGGAATACAACTCAGGAATAGATGTGACTGCTGTAAGAGCTTACAATCTAGGAGCCATTACAAGAAGCATTCCCCTGATAACCTGTGCCCTAAGATTCAATTCTCAGACTTTACACATTATAGTTAGTCCATATCAGTGAGGTGTTACGTTTGTCTCTTCGTTTCTGGCATACTTCACTCAAAATGCTGTCCTCACGATCCATTCACCTAGTTGTATGTCTCACAGCTTCATTCCTTCTTGCAGCTGCTCGATATTCTATTGTCAACATATGCCACAGTTCACCATTCTGTTCATCAGTCAGTGTCCCCTTAGGCCACCTCCAGCCATTACAAATCCTGAATACTGCTGCCATAAACACCAGTGTGCAAATGTGCATTCGTATCCCTGCTCTCAGATCTTCCAAGTATATACCACATAATGAAGTTGCAGGACGTTATGGCACCCATATACTTAGCTTCTTGTGGAACCACCACACTGTCCTCCAGATAGGCTACACCATTCTACTTCCCCACCAACACTGGATAGGTACATCCCTCTCGCCACGTTTTCTCCAGCACTTGTATCCCTCTGTCTGTATTTTTCCTTGCAGTTTTTTAGAGATATATTCACATACCATACAGTCATCCACAGTTTACAATCAGTTGTTCACAGAATCATCATATAGTTATGTATTGATCACCACAGTCTGCACTTGAACATATTCATTATTTAAGAATAATAAAAAAATTAAAATACAATACAATACAATACAGTAATAAGGTTAGACAACACCATTACCAGGAATCCCATACCCATCCCTTATAGTCTCCTCTCATAGACATTGAGCTTTGGTATATTGCCTTTGTTACATTTAGTGGAAACATTATAAGTTACGCTTAACTACAGACTCCAGTTTGGGGTGATTATATTTTTTCCCTCAGTACCATCCCTTTTTCAACACCTTGCAAGGTTGACATTCATTTTTTCTCCCCCATGTAAAAACATTTTTATATTTGTACTTTTTATATTTGTATATTTAGTCATGAATATGACAATCTTAATGTTGAAAGTGCAAGCCACTACAAACTGGTGGTTCAGTGGTCCACAGATACCGCTGTGTTCCCTCCATCATTGAAAATGTCCCTCAGTGCCCCTGTGCAGTTGCTATGATACCCCAGGTCACTATAATACACAGTTTGGGAAGTGTGGCCCTAATGTGTGATGAGAATGGGAGAATCTCTCTCCTAAGGACTGAGATGTCTCTTTTGGAGGGCATGGAAATAGTGAAAAGGGACGTTTTTAGGAGCATTGATGGGAATCAAATAGGGCTTAAAGAGTGAGCTGTAGTCTTGGTAAAGTAAAACATCTGTTTTTAACCATAACACATTTAAAGCTTTGAGATGGATGCCATATCTTTCTGATAATCATGACCAAAGTTATTCTCAGTATTAAGTTTTTGGATTCTCTCCACTTGTATGTATCATTATTTTTGTTATTTTTCTTTAACATTTTTTTATCCGTCATTCTCTTTATGTAAAAACAAACTGAATGTTAAACTGATAGTCATAGAAGGATGACCTAGAGTCTTTGATTCTGTTCTTATTGTGCTATTATTTTAGCTTTTTAAAAAATATCACTTGAGTTTAGTCTTTGTTTCTGACTCAACAGAAATAAAATAGGATTTTTGAATCAATCAGAAATTTATGTTTTCTCCCAATTTAGAACAAATCACCTGCTGCAATTACAGAACCAGAGACAAATAAATTTGACTCTACTGGATATGATAAGGACTTAGTGGAAGCTTTGGAAAGAGATATAATTTCTCAGAATCCTAATATCCGATGGTAAGTCATATCACATCAAAATAATTGGGTGCCGATGATGCTTTTTTGAAACTGGAAATGGGGTTCATGTGGGCACACACCAAAGATCGGAGCTTGGAGTCAGAACCAGTTGCCCCCAGCATGGGCATAATCCAGTGTGGAAGACTGCACTCCAGGCCAGGCTCTTGGGCCTGCCTGACACCTTACTTCTTAGGTACAAAGCGGGTAAGAAATGTCATCCTCTGTTTACGAAATCAATGGTGAAGAGCCAGTGGTTTTTATGCATGTGTGTTGCTTATTATCTAAAGGTTTCTCCTGTAGATGTTGCTTTTTTCCCCATTACTTGGAGCATTGGTTCTTAACTTTGTTTAATATTACATCTATTCACAGAACTGTAACCTGTTAAAACAAGTTATTTTTAAAAGCTCGTTTTCTCACTAATTCAGGTACATTCTGTTACATATTTTCTTTTAAAATTTTAAGGATTATTAGGTGTGGTTTTGGGTGACCTTTTGAAAATAATTTTTCTAATTCAATATTTATATAATGAATATGTATTTTTACAATAAAGGATGTTCTTTTCATAATAAAATGTGCCATGTGTACTACTTGTAGTGATGCTGTACTCATGGTTGGGATGACTTCATTGTAATCTCTATGATACCCTTGGTGTGATACCTTGGTGTCTTCCTCTTAATAGAATTGGGGCAAAGCAGCAATGTTAGAACTTGCTTTGCTTTATGCACTCTTTCTTTTATGTTTTTCTAATGGACTCCTTGTTTCTAAATCATGTTGTTGACGGATAGAGCATCAGGAGAGCAGGAACTTATGAGATGGAAGGGATCATCCTTACAAGTGGTCTCATAGGCCTCTTTTCTAATGAGCCAAGCTGAACATCCTTACTCCCAAGATTTGAGACTCAGATGATGCTCTTTGTGTGTGCTGGTTGACATGGTGGGCCTCAGCCCTGTGTGTTCACTCACTGGTACCTGTGTGGGGCTTGGCATCTGGCAGCAATATAAAATCCTGTGCTTCTGGGGAATTGCAGAAACAGCTACATGGAGTTAAATATATAATCTGAGGGATTGTTGATAAAATGTCTTCTCTTTCAGGGATGATATTGCTGATTTAGTAGAAGCTAAGAAGTTGCTTAAGGAAGCTGTGGTATTACCTATGTGGATGCCAGAATTCTTTAAGGGCATTAGGAGACCATGGAAGGTAAGTTTATTAGTATTATGGTATTATCAAAGTGAATGGCAAGTGTATTGCTATATGGAGCCACTGTTTATCTGTATTGGGAGAGGTGTGGGGAGAGAGTGGTTTAGGTAAAGAATATTTTAAATTTAAAAAGTATGTGTTGGTGTTACTCCTAATTTTGTTTTAGTCCACAAGCTATTGCCAGATCCCTGGAATAAGGAATAGGTACAATGTGACCTTTGGAAAGTTGGATACACGGCAAATTTAGAATGGAAATGTATTTACAACTATAAACTAGTTGGTCAGCCCGTGCAAAAACACTCCATTTTGTATGTCTGTGTTTTGTATCCTGTGTTTTTTGGAATTGTTCTTAAGAAATTAATAAATACCTGCTATGTTTTCACTTCAAAAAAAGAAAAGGTAACGTGGCAGGCTCTTTACTTCAAAGGTTGCAAAATAATGTCCTCTGAACAGGACTCTAATGGGTACTTTTTAAAGTCATGGCTTGACTGAAAAGAGCCTGTCAGGAAACCTTTCTTGGATTTAGAAAATATATGCTAATGACTTACTTTGCACTTACTATTGCTAATATTTATAAAATCTTTTAAATGTTAAGTGACAGTATGATGCAGAATTGTAGGTATTCTTTGAGTACAACTATATTAAAAAATATCCTAATTTGGGCAGAAAGACTGGCACGGAATATACCTAAATTGGTGGTGTCTGAGTTAGAGTATTGATCTTATAAACTACTTTTTTCCATCTCTGAGTTCCAAAATTTTAATATTGGAAAAAGGAAATCATGATTTTGTTGTCTGTTTATCTTTCTGTTTGTCTTTTATTGGTCTTAAAATATTATATATAAGTTGGTTGAAATTTGGTATTTGGTAATGACATTGTTGTGAATTAGAACAAGTAAAACCAGCTTGGGAGATGTCAGATTAATCCTTTGTTTATGCTATTGTATTCCCAACAGGGAGTGTTGATGGTTGGCCCACCTGGCACTGGAAAGACCCTCCTTGCTAAAGCCGTAGCTACTGAATGCAAGACAACATTCTTCAATGTCTCTTCATCAACTCTTACTTCCAAATACAGAGGAGAGTCTGAGAAGCTTGTTCGTCTTCTGTTTGAAATGGTGAATGTTTGAGACAGCTCTAATGATTCTTTCCTCTGAAAGGGAAGAAAGTGAGTTGTAACTATCTCCAGTATAAAAAATAGCTAAGCCGGATGACATTTTGCCCACAGTATATGATTTCTGTGCACTTGAAAGCTGACATCCTTTACTAATATAAATAACTTGTTTCTCTTTGTCTCCTTCCCTCATCTGTGCTAGTTTGTGGGCATGCTCACATTATGGGATTACCATTACTCAGAAGCTATAGGATTTTGTTTTTGTTTTTGTTTTTGTTTTGGCTGTAGGATTTTTTTTTTTTAATTAAATTCAGTTTTATTGAAATACATTCACACACCATACAATCATCCATGATATACAATCCACTGTCCACAGTATGATAACATAGTTATGCGTTCATCACCACAATCTATCTCTGAACATTTCCCTTACATCAGAAATAACCAGAACAAGAATAAAAAATAAAGGTGAAAAAAGAACACCCAAATCATCCCCCCATCCCACCCCATTTTTCCTTTAGTTTTTATCCCCATTCCTCCACTCATCCATACACTAGATAAAAGGGGTGTGATCCACAAGGTCTTCACAATCACACTGTCACCCCTTGTAATCTACATTATTATATAATTGTCTTCAGGAGTCCAGACTGCTGGGTTGGAGTTTGGTAGTTTTAGGTATTTGCTTCTAGCTATTCCAATACATTAAAGCCTAAGAGGTGTTATCTATATAGTGCATAAGAATGTGCACCAGAGTGACCTCTCGACTCCATTTGGAATCTCTCAGCCACTGAAACTATTTCGTCTCATTTTGCATCCCCCTTTTGGTCAAGAAGATACTCTCAGTCCCACGATGCCAGATCCACATTCATCCCCGGGAGTCATACTCTGCGTTGCCAGGGAGATTTACACCCCTGGGAGTTGGGTCCCACGTAGGGGGGAGGGCAGCGAGTTCACCTGTCGAGATGGCTCAGCCAGAGAGAGAGAGGGCCACATCTGAGCAACAAAGAGGTACTCAGGGGGAGACTCTTAGGCACCATTACATACAACTTTAGACTCTCCTTTGTGGTAATGAGCTTCATAAGGGCAAGTCCCATGCTCGAGGGCTCAGCACATCAAACCGCCAGTCCCAATGTTTGTGACAACATCAACACCAGTCCAGGTGAGGATGTCCAAGACATCCGCACCTTTCCCCAGATCCTCGGGGCTGGGGAGGGGGAGGCTGTAAATATATTTTTTATTATCTGCCCAGATTACTCTAGGATGTGTCACTGTTTCACTCCAGCCTATACTAACCTGCTGTATCTCACTCCCTATTCAAAGTTCCACGCAATTGTGGTGTTTGAACAAATCGACTGTAGGGTTGTACCATTCAGAAAATTTAGATCCTGTACCAAATAGATATCTATTCCCTTGGTCTCATATGAAAGTTGAAGTTTTAAAACACAATCAGTTTCAACCTTTATCCTTTGGCCTGGCTTGCCCTGGTCTTAACCAGACCTGCTTCATTCATATCACTAGTTGAAGTCTGGGCTCTTTTTCAGCTTTTTTTTTTTTTTTTTTTGACAGTGGCTGTATGCAGTAATACTGACATTCATATCTGCTGAGCTTGGCTGTAGGATTTTGAAATTATTCTTAAGCTTTTTAAATGAATAGGCTTAGTTATAATATGGTAAATGTAGTATGTAGTGGTTGAACAGTGTCCCCCCTAAAGTCATGTCTACTCATAACCTCACAGTGTGACCTTATTTGGAAATAGTCTTTGCTGATGTCATTGGTTAATAGGAGGTCATACTGGAGTATGATGGGCCCTAAATCCAATCACTGGTGTCCTTATAAGAAGAGGAGAAGATAAAGAGACACATACATGGGAAAAAGCCAGGTGAAGAAGGAGGTAGAAGTTGGAGTGATGTACCAAAAGCCGAGGTACACTAAGGATTGCCTGGGCACCAGATGAATCTAAGAGAGGAAAGGAAGGGTCCATTAGAGCCTTCGGAGAGAACATGGCACCATGTTCTGACACCATGATTTCAGGCATCTAGCCTCCAGAACTGTGAGACTAAAATAAATTTCTGTTGTTTCAAGCCACCATGTTTGTGGTACTTTGTTAAGACAGCCCTAGGAAAGTAAGACACAGTATCATAACATTAAGGCTGAAAGGTGAAATCATAAATAGTTTTGAAACTTAGATGCTCTCCAATCTGTTAACCTCACCAAATATCTTGAGTTTAATGACTTGATCTTTGGATTAAGTTTTTCTGACTTTGAGTTTCTTTTTCCTTCTTCCACCTCGACACATCTGCATACTAGTAGGAAGAGAAATGTAATTCATCAGCATCCAGTAGAATGTTTGGATTCAACTCAACAGCTTTTAGACTTCAGACTTTAAGCTTCACTAAGTTAACTTGTCTCAGTGAAGAAATAGTGTAGGTAGAAGTGTTAGAACAGGGTATGCTTACCATGGAGATAGTGACAAAGCCTGAAATTCTTAACAATACTGGACGAAGCCTTAGGTGACCAGGCTAATAGCTTCCTTTCTAGGCTCAAAATAAAACAAACCTAGCAAAACAATAGCAGATTTTCTGTTTTCTCGAAGGACTTCTTCCTGTTTCAGTTCCCTTTTTCTTTCTTCTTCTACTTTGATAATCCATAGACCAGAATGCAAATTTTAACATGTACCTGATAGCTTATTATTATTTCTTAGCACAATAGCAATCTAATGGAGAACTTCTTTATATCATTTTGATAAATCAGTGTGCCCATTGTTTCAGGAAAAAAGCAAATGTATTCTACAATAACTAAGCCTTTAAAAGATGTAAGCTAAATAGAACATATGGTCTGGTGAGGAATCTGTTTAGAGTCAGGTGGCCTGGGTTCAAAGCTCTCTTGCCACTTTCCTAGTTGGGTAACTGTGGGCAAATTACTCCCCTTTTCTGACCCTCCAAGTTGCTTTATCTGTAAGAAAAGGATAAATAACACAGGACCTATTTCTGTAATGTTATGAAGGCAAAACAAGCTAATGCATGTAAACTGCTTAATATAAGACTGACCCAGAAGGGCTTAACTAGCTGTTACTCTTTAAGAATTATTTGGTCTATTTTTTAACACAGTGTTTTATATTTAAGAAAAATGACCATTTTCTTCTGTGGAGGAAGCCTCTTACTAAGTGCTAATTTGCATTGCTTATTTTTTATAGAAGGGTTTATGAAGGCATATCGTATCCCTGATGTTGCTTGGGAAAATCACAATCCATCATTAGAGAACTGCCTACCTGCTCATCTTGGAGTGGCTCAGTCACACACCAGGGCTACATTTTGGAGCTTCTGCCCTTGTGACTAACTGATGGTTAGGGCTCATATCTGAAAGCAGCTTGGCCTTTTCTGTTTGTCACGTGGACTGTCTCATGAAGCAGTTGTACTGCCTCTCCATACCTTGGTTTTGACATCTCTGTAGAGGATGGTTTTGAGATGTGCTCCTCCACCCCCCTACCCCCACCCCAGGATCCCTCAAAGGGGATATTCTAGTTTGCCAATGCTGCCAGATTGCAAGATACCAGAAATGGATTGGCTTTTATAAAAGGGGGTTTATTTGGTTACACAGTTACAGTCTTAAGGCCATAAAGTGTCCATCAACAAAGGGTACCTTCACTGGAGAAAGGCCAGTGGCATCCGGAAAACCTCTGTTAGCTGGGAGGGCGTGTGGCTGGTGTCTGCTCCAAGTTCTAGTTTCAAAATGGCTTTCTCCCAGGACGTTCTTCCCTAGGTTTCAGCTTCTCTTCAGGATGTCACTCTCAGTTACTCTTGGGGCGTTTGTCCTCTCTTAGCTTCTCTGGAGCAAAAATCTGCTTTCAAATGCCATCTCCAAAATGTCTCTGTAAGCTGAAGCTCCTCTCTCAGCTCCTGTGCATTCTTCAAAGTGTCCCTCTTGTCTGTAGCAAGCTCGCTCCTTCTGTCTGAGCTTATATAGTGCTCTAGTAAACTAATCAAGGCCCACGCTGAATGGACGGGGCCATACCTCCATGGAAGTTATCCAGTCAGAGTCATCACCCACAGTTGGGTGGGGTACATCTCCATGGAAACAACCAAATCCGAACGTTCCAACTTAATCAATACTAATACGTCTGCCTCCACAAGACTGCATCAAAAAACGTGGCTTTTTCTGGGGGACATAATATATACATACCGGTGTAGGGGATTTTCAGCATGCTTCATGGCCTGTATTTTAAATAAGACCACTTGAGTTTGTGAAAATCTGTCCATGGCATGGTAACATATACACACAAGAAAATAACAGTTTAATTTTTATTGTATTATTGAGAAATCTCATTTTAAAGTGTTGGAAATCCAGCAAAATGAGCTTAAACAAAAGAAGTTACATTTTATATTTGTAGGTCTAGCTTGGTCCAGCTGTGCACATGTCCTCAGGAAGCTTTCTTGCTGACCTTTATCTGTGTACTTCTGGGCTGGCTCTGCTTTTATGTAGGCCCTAGTGTTGGCTGCAATGGCCGTCAGAAGCTGAAGTCCTTACGGGAATCCCAGGGAAGTCAGCACTTGCTTCTCAGTTCACTGGGTCACACGCCCACGCCTGAACCTTCTTTGTGGTTGGGTATTAGAGTGACCTGGTGGGCAGCCCTCAGTCACACCCCTGGAGCTGCATGGCCGCTTTTGAAATAGTGGAAGAATGGAAGAGGGATGATTTACAAATGAAAGAGAAGGCTTCTCTTTCCACCAGAAGGGATGCTGTGCAGGCAGAAATGCTTGGTGTCCACTACAGAACTCTCCATGGGACTCTCCGGGTTAACCCAAAGCCAATTCTGCACATGCCATCTACCCATCTAACACACCCCCAGTTTTGGGAAAACTCAGCCTAGTGGTGTTTCCCTGGAGCAGCGTCAAATACATTGAAATTTAATTTTGTCCATGTAGATTCTATTGTTAGATGGTTCCTAGCTAGAATTCCAATTGAGAATTTTCTTGGGTGTTTTAAAGATCAGTTTATTTTTTCCCTCTCTACAGTTCTTGTAAAGTAAGTACATTTTTTTATACCTAAAACCCAAGTAACAACTATATTAAAAATGAAATTTGGAGGGACGAGATGACTTAGAATTCAACTTTTCAACTAGGAAAAAAAAGTGAAATTTAAATATTAGAATTTTCTAAGTTAATAGACTCCATATTTTGAAGGCATATTGCTATCAACACAGTTGCCTCTCAACATTGTACTAGATTATACCCTCTTGGTCCAAAAGAATTGATAGACTCAATACAATTAAATGTTCAAGTCTATAATGTCCACCTGCCGTTTTTATTTTACTTTTATTTTGAGAAAAACCTTTAAAATGATGTTTGTTCACTCAAATTCTGTTTTGAGGAATCTTTGTCATCATTTAAGTTCAAATTTTCCGTGCAGTGTTTCTGTAAATTTGGGTATATCTTTGAATGTTGTAAAAATGATTTACAAGAAAGTTTTAGGTACGATGATAAACTGCTTCCTTAATATCCCAAAAGTAAAATGATACTGTTGAGTTTTACAAGCTATTTAGTAGAGTAAATGCTGTCTGAGGCCTAGCATTTAATGATGAGATTATTATTCTCTGTTCTTGGGTTTGAGGAAGGAATGCACTTGTGCCAGTTTGAATGTATTATGTCCCCCAAATGCCATTATCTTTGATGTAATCTTGTGTGGACAAATGTATCAGTTTTGATTAGATTGTGATTCTTTTGAGTGTTTCCATGGAGATTTGCCCCACCGAACTGTGGGTGATGACTCTGATGGAATAATTTCCATGGAGGCATGGCCCCACCATTCAGGGTGGGCCTTGAGCAGTGGAGCCATATAAATGAGCTGACAAACAGAAGGAACTCAGTGCAGCTGAGAGTGAACTTTTGAAGAGAAGCTACAGCCAAGAGGTACACTTTGAAAAAAGCACAGGAGCTGCAGATGAGAGAGAGTTTGAAGACAGCCATTGAAAGCAGACTCTTGCTCTGAAGAAGCTGAGAGAGGACAAATACCCCAAGTGCAACTAAGAGTGACATTTTTGAGGAACTGCAGCCTAGAGAGGGTCATCCTAGGAGGAAGCCATTTTGAAATCAGAACTTTGGAGCAGATGCCAGCCATGCGCCTTTCCAGCTAACAGAGGTTTTGTGGACACCATTGGCCATCCTCTAGTGAAGGTACCCAATTGCTGATGTGTTATCTTGGACACTTTATGGCCTTAAGACTGTAACTCTGTAACCAAATAAACCCCCTTTTTTAAAAGCCAATCTATCTCTGGTGTTTTGCATACGGCAGCATTAGCAAACTAGAACAGCACTTAAGGTGCAAAAATAAACATATTTTTATAAACTTATATTTCATGGCTGATAATATTCTGCCTTGAAAAGGAATGAAGTTCTGATACATACTGCAACATGGATGAACCTTGAAATCATTAGGCTAAGTGAAATAAGATAGACACAAAAGGCCACATATGGTATGATTCTGTTTATATGAAGTGTCCAGAATAGACAAATCTGCAGAGGCAGAAGGGTAGATTATTGGTTGCCAAGGGCTGGCGGGGAGGGGGATATGAGGAGTGACTGCTAATGGGTACATTCCTTTTAGGATGATGAAAATGTTCTGGAATTAGATCGTGATGGTGATTGCACAACATTATGAATTTACTGAAAACCACTGAATTGTACACAATGGTGTATTTTATGTGACTTTTATCTCAGTGAAAAAAATGTGGGCCGTATAAATTTACTCTTCTAATTGACTACTTAAGAGGGCAAAAATCTACATGTATTAGCCTTAGGGAGAAAATGGCAATATAATTAGAATGTCTTAGAGGGCATGTATATGATTTTATTAAGGTAATGGTTCTTCCCAATAAAATTTTTTTTAGCTAGAACACCTACCTGTACTTGTAAATGTTTTCCCACTGTGATTATCCATATCATTGTAGAGTTTTGGATAATCCTGTATTTATGTCACTCATTAACAGCCAGTTACATTAAGTGGAACAAAAAATATTGTCATATAATATTTAATTGTAAGTCTGCATAAGAGGCTATATTTCAGCCGTTCCAATTCTATCCTCCATCCCCAATATTAGGGACAGAGGGACAGGTGCCCAGTACGGCAGGATGCTCAGCTGTCTTCTAATTGCTAACTTGTAGATTATTGTAAAATAAAATGAAAACCTGGTATTGCACTGTTTCTTCCTTTAGGCTCGATTTTATTCTCCAGCCACCATATTTATTGATGAGATAGATTCCATTTGCAGTCGCAGAGGGACGTCTGAAGAGCACGAAGCCAGCAGGAGGGTGAAGGCAGAGTTGCTTGTTCAGATGGATGGTGTGTGGACATGACCAGACTCGGGGTGGGTGGCTGGGAGTGGTGGGTCAAGCGCCGCCGCAGGGCTAGCCCCAGGCTTCTCACAGGGGCTCCTGACTCCTACCAGACAACCCTCTTACTAGAGGGGCAGCAAGTAGTAAAGTCCAGGTTAGTTCCTGGAGATTGGTAAGTGATAAATCTGGTACAATGACAGTGGTGACCCCAGAAATGATGGCTAGTTTCAGACCCCATTGCTATATAAAATGTCCTATCTTTTAGTTGTGAAATAGAAATAAATGCAAATAGACGTTATTTAGAGAACAACCTAAATGGTTTAGAAGACTTTTTTTAGCTGATAGGTAGCTGAACTGAGCTGGTCTTTTTATTAGATCTCTTTTGAGTCATATTTGCATATCATAAAAACTCATTTTTCTTGGACTACTTCACGTTAGCTTTAAAAGTCTTCAAGAGACTTCAGAGATTGTATGACTTTGTATTGTCATGTGCCAAATATTTGGTCCTTAAGTATCTGGGCTTCATTTTGTATAAACTTTTTTTTTCCCCTTCCTCCTTACCCTTCTTTTAGGCGTTGGCGGTGCTTCTGAAAATGATGACCCTTCCAAGATGGTTATGGTTCTGGCAGCTACTAATTTTCCCTGGGATATTGATGAAGCTTTAAGACGACGACTTGAAAAAAGAATCTATATTCCATTACCATCAGGTATCTTCATTCAAAGCTCATCCAAAAGTTCATGTTAACTTTCAGGTGTTTGTATGTAGAAATCTCAAATTCTGTTAATGAACTTTCTTTTAACAAACAGATGTTGAGTATCTTTCCTTACATTAACCACTCTGGCTGTTTCAATTTGGCTAGATCTAGAGCCTAAAGCTCTAGGTACTAGGAAATTAACAGTAAGGAATGCCTCTTGAATCTTCAAACTCACAGAGTTGAGAAATGATGATACCCTATGTTTACGTTGAAGGCTTACATTTTAAAATTTCTCTTTTTACTATTAGCAAAAGGCAGAGAGGAGCTACTACGAATAAGTCTACGTGAGCTGGAATTGGCTGATGACGTTGACCTTGCAAATATAGCAGAAAACATGGAAGGTTATTCAGGTGCAGACATTACCAACGTGTGCAGGTATGAATTATTTTGGAAGCATAGGTTTGTATGGGTATAAACTTCTATTATGTTTAGAATGCTGAGGTAAGATAAAAGAAAAATAAAGACCACCCATTACAGTTTATAGCTGGAGACACAAGTTTTGGTTTTAAGTTAGTGTTAACAGGTGCTGGTAAGATATCTGGATATCTTACATGTCCATGAAGAACTTGCAGTTCATTTGAAAGCTACAAGTTTAAGAAGCTAAGGTTAGAACAATTTGCGTTAAATAGAAAATCAGTAATTATCTTGGATAAGAAAATTGTTGGTGCATTCCTTCCCTATATTGTTATGTAGAAAACAGGATTGTAAGACATTATGGGGCGTATCCAAAGAGAATACAATCTCATTTTCAGTGTAGGTTACCCAAGATGATAGGAAGAGCAATATAAAGAAAAAAAAAAACTGTCTTGGATCTTGCTGCTTCAAGTAGGTTTTGTCGTAACCGAAGTATTAGCTTGGATGCTTATCAGCAAGGTTGCTGAAATTCAGTTCCTACCTTCCCTGTTGAACCCTTTTACTTTTTCTTGGACTTCATGCTCAGTATTGTTTATTTAAATTGATTAACATATTTCACTATAGAAGATATAACTACTAAAAAACAACCCAGAATAGACTTTGAGAATATCAGGATAGATAAAATATTCTATGTAATACTACACATGTATCTGTACTAAGATCATCAGTTAGAGAATTTTACAACACAGGCATTGAAAAATTTTCTAGTCACAGATTTTCCTTCATTTAATCAAAATATCTATGTAGGTAAGTTTTTAAAAAAAAAAAATTTAATTTTTTTTAGGGATGCATCCTTGATGGCAATGAGAAGGCGTATTGAAGGTCTGACCCCAGAAGAAATCCGAAATCTTTCAAGAGAAGAAATGCATATGCCTACAACTATGGAGGATTTTGAAATGGCTTTAAAAAAGGTTTCTAAGTCAGTTTCTGCTGCGGACATTGAAAGATACGAGAAATGGATATTTGAGTTTGGATCATGCTGAATTCTCGCATGTAAACTGTGAGAAACTGCCTTAAATGTCTGAATAATAATTAAATGTAGTATTTTCATTGTATTGAGTGCTATATTTTTTTAAACTTTCATGATAAGATTTTTTTAAACCTTATGATTCTGTTTAAATAAAGGTACTTTTTTAAGATGCAAATTTGTTTTACTTTGGCATTATCTGATTTTTATTTCAACCACAAATGTTACAACAGAAATGCTATTATTTTTAGCTTCAAAACTGTCTTTAGATGCACTTCTGAGAATAGCGTCTTCTCTCCCACCGTCTGCTGCTGCTGTTCCTTCGAGAGAGGAGAGTAAGAGTGGCTCTAGCTCCATGGGTGCCAGTGAGTAGAACTCAAATTCCTGGACACTTTTACACACATGGCCAGTGGAAGCATGAATCAGGTCCGAGGTGATTTCCTACCTCCTAGTCATGCTAGCTTCCCCCTCTTCCCAGGAGAGCTTTAAAGACCCTTCATTTTACTGGGCATTTCAAAGGAGTTAAAAAGGATACAACTTACGTGACTATTCTGTCTGTGTAAGAGGCTGTGCTACAGGCAAGGAGGTTATTTCTAAACTTGTACTACTCATTGTACTCTAATTAGACTCATTTCACTGGCTGAGCACCCAGGAACTCATGGATGCCATGTGTCATTAAAACAAAATATAATAGTTAGTGGTCCATTTATGATTACCTTAAACAAAACAAAACAGGAATCATCCCATCCTACAGAAGAGAAACCAGAACAAGATGCAAAGCCTACATTCTCTAATTGGCCAGAGAGCCACTGAAAGTTTTCCTTTCTCTAAATCTACCACCTATGCTTACTGGATGAAATAAGACCCTGTCATCATTTGCAGTTAGAATTGATGTTTTCTAGCAATTTAGGGAATGAGGAAGAGCATAAAATACCAAGTTGTACTAGCTGAGTGTAGGATCGAATTGTAAGCTGCATGCTATTATTTATTCTGTATCATGGAGATAGGACTCATTTCACAGAGCCATTATTATTACTCAATAAAAAGGCAAAATGGAACATTATTCCCTGTCACCCTTGCCCCACCCCTACATATTTATTTAGTCTAAATCTAAAGTTTTTTTTTAAGCCACCACTTCCTTGGGCATTATTTTTAGAATGCTGGCTTGCAGCCAACATTTTTAAAAAAATGGAACAATATAAAATATCCATATATCACTTGGAAGTAAAGTTAACTGTTGTCCGTACTAGATCATACTGTAAAATATATCAACATGGATGATCTTAAAAAGTGAGACAAACACTGCCGCTGGACAAAAAGCACTGTACTTGGAGCCACACAACCAAAGGCACGTTTTGGTCCTGGGATGCTGATGGGCTCCTTAACAGATTTGAACCTTGGTTTCAGGCAGTGTAAGTGAAAAAAGCAGTTGTCATAGAGAGGTAATTCTCACCTGGGCAATATTTTTACATAATTTTAATCAAAACTAGTTTTCTTCCCCCCAAAAAAGTTTATTTTCAAGTGAGAATACGTCTTTTAAATCCTGGTGTATTCAAGGTAAGTAGGCTTGGAACAGAATACAATCAAATGATGATACACTTTGGTGATTTTATACTGAGTCCCATACTTAAAGGCACATTGTACTGAATAAAAAAATAAGTATTAAATTCTTGAGCTTTTAAATTAGAATTTCATAAAGTGCTTTCATAAAGTCCTATAGTGACTAAGTGGATATAATTTCCTTAACAAAGGCACCTTGAAAAGTTATTGGCACATGGTATTTTGTCTCACCTTTTTTTTTTTTTTTTTTTTTTTTTTTGGTAATTCCAAAGTCTTTTCACATGTCTTCTCTTCCACTTTGTTTAAATTTTCCTTAACAATTCATCATATGAGCATCCAGCTCTGCTATAGAATAGGGTGATCTGTAACATGTCATTTTAAAGGTCAAGTTTTAGGCAGTATCAGGAGTTCAGCACTTTCTGTAGTATATAAACTGGTTCTTAATGATTTAAAGAAAATTATACTCAAGTGGCAAATTATCAAGCCAACATACTAGTTCAGAGTCCACGATTTGAGATAGATAATGTCTTAAATACATGTTTTATCTTCAAGGTTTTCCATTGTTGTTTTCTCAGGGCCATCTGCACATAAGTTGACGGCTGTCACAGGGACAAAATTCACTCTGTCCAACTGCAGGATCCCTCTGAAATATAAGAGGATTAATTACTATCCAAATCAAACATTTTCTCCACCTATGGTTTGCCACTAAGATAGGACAACTTACAATTAAATAAATAGGTATCTAGAGTCACATGCTTTTGCTTCATTTTATGTAGTAGTTGTTAATGGTCATATAAACTCTGAGCCCAAAGTTCACCTGAACAAAGCTGACTGAGGGAATACAGGAAGTTCTTTCTTGGTCCTGTAGGAAAGGGGATAGGATAAGCAAGGATCCCCAAGGCAGAGTTAGATCCTTAGACTTGCACAAGTTGGGCAGAATGTCTAGGCCCAAGCAACTTTCTAACCAATACCCACCAT